>NC_079500.1:62511769-62744269 GCF_030052815.1 Hevea brasiliensis
TAATTTATTAATTTACATCACATTTATATTAATTACCTATTCCTAATCTACATTATAATGCAATATCTAGCATTTTATACAAAATACAAAATATGATCTATATGGGCCCTATCTACATGCATTGCTGAGGAGGTGACAACCTTGAATACTCCAGCCACTTCTGCAGATCTGGACTCCAAAAAAATCTTAGTCAAAGTACCTGCGCGAGGGAACAAATCCATCGCGCTAAGCATTGCAGCTTAGTGGTGCAATAATATAACAAGAAAATAAAATATACAAATAAATAAAGAAAGAAGCATAATTTGAATATTTAAGAATCAATTTAATTTAATACAATGTGTCTAATATTAATTATCTTTTGTTCTCATTTGTTTCGCTTTGGAAGCGTTTAATTCCAAAATTCACAGTGATAATGTACAACATACAGAATTAATAAAAATACTCAGATTATATTTATATGGCAATAGAAGGTACATTTAAAATATTTAGTTAAGTTATACCTATTTTTGCAACTCTTTTGTCATTTTACTTAACAATTTTTATGTGGTTTGGATCATTTCATAATTCTAACTAATTCTTTGAAGTCTTATTAACTCATTTATTTGATTTCTAAAATTTTTAATTACTAATAGTCTTAATTTATTTCAATAAATTACACTGCCCAAGTAACCTACGACAGGCTGACTAAACTGGATAACGGGTTGTTGGCACTGGACACCGCGGTGCCTCGGGCCGTCATACCATGGGACGCAGAACGTCAACCACGTATGCAGTCAGTATGGCTAAAAAGCCATGATATCACATAATCAGGCATAAAAGCCATGAATGTTGGCATAAAGCCATGAATGTGGGCACAAAGCCATGAATACGGGCATAAAGCCATGAATACAGGCATAAAGCCTTTTGCAGTACTGCTAAAACAATACCCTATTGGCATACCAAACTATCCAATCTGACACACATGTGTAGGCAATACAAGGGCACATAATATCATTAAATATTAATATATTGTGTTTCATGACTTTATTATTTCATGATAAATTTTATAATTTATACATTCATCATAATATTCATACATTCATTTGATCATTTATATAATCACAATTCATATCAATTATCCTTTTAGACCATTGTACTCAAAATACTTCTCCTCTTTACAATAATGAGAACTAATGTCTCTTTCATACATTAATATGGTTCATTTATTTATTCATTATGTTATTCATATTGATCACAATTCTAAACAATGGTTCACATGTACCATTGTATTCAAAACATTTTTCCTTTCTCATTTATACATTCAAGAATCTACTTATGTAATTACAAATTTTATATTTCAAGTTGAGTTACTAATATTTTATGAATTCCATTTGTGATGGGCATATAAGCCCTAGCTATCTATTCACATCAATTAGGTGACTTATTTTTCATGTTTCAAGTAATCCATGAATATTTCATGGATTTTAAATTTATGGCCTTAATTTCTTTTTAACAATTTTGACTAGGATGTATAGCCTACATTTGTCATACAATTCTAAGCATTTAAGCTTAGAATTGGTTCTAGGTTTTCATCTTAATTTACTAATCATTTTGATTACTATTCACCTACTAGTCAACCAAAATGTTGACTTTTTTATACTTAATGGATATATTAATTCTAATTACACCAGGATCCCATATTTTGAGTTTTATATTTGCTAGTATTAATTGCCAATTGCAATTTAAAGTCCCCTAGATGCATTTCTAAATTTTAAACTTTGAATTTCAAGTTTGGTGTCACTATTCACCTCATTGGTCAACAAAAATGTTGACTTTTGGATAGAAAATAGGTACATTGGTTTTAACACTCCCAATGCACCACATTTTACATTTAAAACTTGTTGGAATTGATTACCATCACCATTTCTAAGCTTAACACAAGAGAGCAGAATTTTCAGTTTTTGAAGCTTAACTTTACTGTTCCATTAAGCACTGTTGCAGTGGGAATTTGAGGAAATGGTAAACATGAAAGTTGTTCCTTACTTTGTCTAGTTTAATTTCCTTTTTTGAATCACTCCATTTGGAGTTTTGTAGCTCTAGATATGGTGCAAAAACCACAGCTGGCCGGATTTCAATTCTGCAGAATTTACCAAATCTACAGTACCATGAACAGTGACTTCCACTGCCTTGTTGAATGGGTTCTGGCCATAATTTGGGGTAGGTTTCTTCATAAAAGTTGTTTTTCTAGGTCTTAACTTGTTGCTGTAAAACTTTCAGGTCAATTGACCATTTCTACAGTGAGTTATGGCCAAATGAACAGTTACTGTTCATTTGGCCATTCTGCAGAATTGGCTTACAGGGTACCCGGATTGGGGCCAACTTTTGGTCCACTTTCTTTGGTCTTTTGGGCATGGTTTCTTCAGCAAAAATGTGCCATTATAAGTCTAATTTCATGTCCAATTGTCCAAACACCAATTGAACCTACACAGCCAAAGTTATGGCTGTCTAAGTGGGCTAGAATCTCAGCCACCATGCTGCACTCTCTAGGCAGTATACTCATTCACTTTTCCATGCTATATTTCAGTCCCAATTATGGTCAAATTTCCTCAAATGGTCACTAATTGACCACTAGAATGTTCTTTAATAATTTCACAAGCTAAGTCCAAATTTTCACTCCTAAACCCTAGCTCAAATTCAAGGGTTACACCAATTACCTTAGTTAGCATACTAATTCATTATACTTGTGTATATGTACCTTAAACATCATTTCTAGTCCACTTTAAGTCCAACAAAACACTCATTCCTATTCCTTCAATAGGGCTGCCGAAATTCATGGTAGGCATACACTCAAATTTGGTTCATTTAATTCACAAATTCATATTGATTTCAAGTCTCTAACATAGAAAATAAGGGTTTTAAATAGATAGGTGCACTAACCTCTTGTAGGGCAGAATTTTCCAAGCTTAAATTTCACTTTCCTTCCTTTTCTAGGCTGCCAAACACTTCCCCAAGATGAGTGGACAAGTTTTAATGAAGGTGACTTAGGGTTTAGTAGTGGAATTTCATGGGAAATGGAAGTAATTAAAGGAAACTTTCATGGAGGGTTATGGAGGGGAGGTTCACGTTTTGAAGAAGAAGAAGAACCAGAAAATTAGTTTCTTAATTTGCCATTTTTCTCTTTTTAAAGAGTCTTTGTTGTGTTGTTGAATGGTGATTAGTGGAGGGCACTTAAATGACATCATGGTGATGTCATAATTAAGCATTTAAGTCATTTTCTTTTTCTTTCTTTTCTATTCATTTTTAATTTAATTTTTAGCAATATTTATTCATATTTTAGATCATAATAATTATTTACCTAACTGGACAAGTCGGCCAAAAATCGTCTCTGAAGGCGAAATGACCAAAATGCCCTCCGTTTGGCTTAACGGGTCAAAATTGTCTGTACCGATTGAAAAATTTTTCTAAGTATTTTCTTGGCATTCTAATGTCATAGGAACCTCAATGACCCTTCTCTGGAGTCCCAAAAATTATTTTATGAATTTTTCCCCAGGTCTAGGGCTCCTCGTTGCGAGAACCGCAACTTCCCTCTGGTTACCCATCGCTTGGGCACCGGCTCGTTTAACTTGGTTGTATTTTATTTCTAAAATTTTTCCTAAATTTTTCTTATTAATATTTGAGATAATTATAGTTCCTAACTTTAGTTTAAATATTTTTCCGGATGTTCTAGCTGTCTGGACCGACACCGGTCATCGGAACAGTAGAATGTACGGAGTTGCTACAGTGAGGGTGTTACATCCAAACTCCATTTCATCAACAAAATCTCAATATTTTTTTCAACAACATTTCCATTTCTCAATTATTCATCTCATATGATAATCATGTAAAAGTCATAAATAAATATTCACTTTTTCATTCATAAACACAATTTTTACTATTTACATTAATACCAAAATACATTACATAAGTTTCAATTACATTTGAGAAAATAAAAGTTAATTACAAAATACCCAAAATGAAACCTAGTGTCCTGCCAATGCACTGATGTCGGTGAGGTGACACGGACACTATGCAGAGCTGCATAAGGTCTCACCCAGTTTGTGGTCTACTGGGCTCTCGGTTGGTCTCTCCAAAACCTACGCGTGGCAAAAGCAACGCGCTAAGCAATAATGCTTAGTGGTGCTAATAATAAAATAAAAAGAAATAATAGAAAATAAATATGCAGTGAATGTATTGATGTCTCATTACAAACAAATTTTCGATGAGTATGTGTAGTCTTACTTATTTTGTACTTGTTATATTCATTATTTCATTAAAATTATCCACTTTCATTTTTGGTTGCCCAAGTAACCTATACTGGATGACTGGACTTGATAAACGGGTAAACTGGCAAAGGGTATCAAGTACCTCGGGCCGTCACACCATCGGTCACATATGTTTCTCCCGGTGTGCAACAGAACAGCTAATAAGCTGTAATAACATTAGGCACAAGGCTAACTCTCAACACAATGTCAGAATGGATAAAAGCCATGAAATCACAGAATGGCATAATGCCATATGCAGTACTGCTAACTGAACCCAATTGGCATGCCAACCTATCTAAACCAATCTTGCTAGGTGTACTAAGGCATGTTACACTTTTAAATTGTACAATTCTTGAAATTTAAGTTTAGGTATTACTATTCATTTCATTTGTCAACTAAAATGTTGACTTTTGCATAGACAATAAGTACATTGGTTCTAATACTCCCAACATACCACATTTTACATTCTAAAATTGTTGGTATTGGTTGCCAATACCATTTCTAAGCTTAGTGTTAGTTATTCAAAATTTTCAGATTTCAAGCCTCATATTTTCTGTTCGATTGGTCATTTGTACAGTAGGAATTTGGAAAAATTGTCTTCATAAAAGTTGTTCCTTATTTTGTCTAGCTATATTTCCTTTTTTGAATCACTCCATTTGGAGTTTTGTAGCTCAAGTTATGGCCTAAACACCATAACTGGCCGGATTGGACAAAATCCAAAATTCTGGGCAAAATTGGTTTTGCCAGATTTGGTAACCTAAGTTTGGTTGGCAATATTACTAGGCTATGGTCAGAATTTGGATTTGTGTTCTTCATAAAAGTTGTAGGTCTGGTAAAACTTCAGGTCAATTGGACCTTTTTACACTGAGTTATGACCAAATGAATAAACACTGTTCATTTAGTCATTTTGCCCAGGCAGAATGCAAGTCACCAGGATTAGGGCAATTTTTGGGCTAACTTGGTTTGGTTTTCTGGGCAGGGTTTCTTCACCAAAGTGGTGCCATTATGTGTCTAGTTTCATGTCCAATTGGCCTTGCACCAATTGAATCTCTACAACTCCATTTATAACTATCCAAACCTGCTAGACTCATGTTTAGTCCTGCAGGTCAGCCAAGGCAGCTCACCCATACACAAATGCCAAGCCTCAACTCACTTCATTTCCTCATCATACACATTCAAATGGTCACTAATTGACCATTACAAGGTTAATGAACCATCACATGAGCAAACCCTAATGTTGTTAAGTGTCCATATTTTTCCATGTTCATACATGCCTAATCTTTGCATTTCACCTACACAACTAAGTTCAATCATGCATTTAGCACTAAGGGCTACTCATCAACACTTTGCTATCAAGCAAAATCATCAAACCCTAGCTAACCTAGCTACCAAAATTTATAAGGTGCACACACACACTTGTTTGTTTTGTTTTCTTATATTTCCTACACAATTCATGCCATTGAACATGAATTAAAACAAAAGGAAAAAGAATTGGACACTAACCTTTTTTTGGGCAGAATTCTCCCAAGTTTAAACTTCACTTTCTTGGCTTTTCTTGGCAGCCAATCACCTTACCAAGTTGTATAGATAAATTTTGTTGAAGTGGACTTAGGGTTTCAAGTGAGATTTGGTGAGTTAGAAAGCTTATATAAGCTTTAATGGTGGTTTTGGGTGGGAGAAGAGGAAACGGCTGGTTTGGGTGAAGGAGATGAATTTAATTGCTTTTGTTTATTTTTATCTCAATTATCCTTTTTTAATATGTTAGCTTAATTGTGATTGGTGGGGAAAGGGTTAATGACATCATGTGATGTCAAAATTGTCATTTATTCTCATTTTCTTTCCTTTTCTTCTCTACTCATTTTCAATTTAATTTTTATCAATATTTATTCACATTTTATGTCATAATAATTATTTACTTAACTGGACAAGTAGGCTAAAAATCACCTCTGAAGGCGAAATGATCAAAATGCCCTCCGTTTGGCTTAACAGACTAAAATTGTCTGTACTGATTGAAATTTTTTTCTAAGCATTTTCTTAGCATTCTAATGTCATAGGAACCTCAATGACCCTTCTCTGGAGTCTCTAAAATTATTTTATGAATTTTCTCCTTGGTCTAGGGCTCCTAGTTGCGAGAACTGCAACTTCCTACTAGGTTACCCATCGCTTGGGCACCGGATCATTTAACTTAGTTGTATTTTATTTCTAAAATTTTTTTCTAAATTTTTCTTATTAATATTTGAGTTAATTATAATTCCTCACTTTAGTTTAAATATTTTTCCAGATGTTCTAGCTGTCCGGACCGACACCGGTCACTAGAATAGTAGAATGTACGGAATTGCTACAGTGAGGGTGTTACTACCTATCCACAATCACCCATACTGCATCATGCTTCTTCTAAGTGAGAGGTAGACCACTGACAAAGTCCATAGTGACTCGGTCCCATTTCCATTCAGGTATGTTTATAAGCTGTAACAAACCTGATGGAACTTGATGTTCTACTTTGACTTGTTGACATGTCAAGCATCTAGTTACATAGTCAGCTATGTCCTTCTTCATACCTGGCCACCAGTATCGAAGTTTCAGGTCATGGTACATTTTTGTGCTTCCTGGGTGTATAGGATACACACTATTATATGCTTTTCTTAGAATACTTGTTTTTAACTCTTTATCATCTGGTACATATATTCTTTCTTTATAGTACAGGCACCCAATTTCTTTCACCTCATATTCAGTTTCCTTTCCCTCAGTGATTTTGCCCATAACAACCATTAATTTCTCATCTGTCTTCTGCCCATCCTGTATCTGTTGTAACAGATTCGGCTTCACTTGCAACTCAACC
Organism: Hevea brasiliensis; assembly: GCF_030052815.1. Taxonomy (NCBI): domain Eukaryota; kingdom Viridiplantae; phylum Streptophyta; class Magnoliopsida; order Malpighiales; family Euphorbiaceae; genus Hevea; species Hevea brasiliensis. The sequence continues at coordinate 62,518,889 of NC_079500.1, forward strand.
AAAATAACTCTGTTATGAGTTAAGGACAATTGGGCATTCAGAGATCTTAATACTACAATAGATTTTCTGCTTAAGGCATTAGCAACTATGTTTGCCTTCCTAGGGTGGTAGTCAATCACACAATCATAATCTTTTAGGAATTCAATCCATCGCCTCTGTCTCAAATTAAGTTCCTTCTAGGTTGGCAAATACATCAGACTTTTATGATCTGTGTGTATGTAGCATTTTTCTCCATACAAGTAATGCCTCCATATCTTTAATGCGAAGATAATTGCTGCTAACTCCAAATCATGAGCAGGGTAATTCTTTTCATGTGGCCTTAACTGCCTGAAAGCATATGCAACCACTTTCCCTTCTTGCATGAGTACACACCCTAACCCACTATGTTAGGCATCACTATAGACTACGAAGTCTTTTCCAGACATTGGCTATGTTAACGCTAGTGCCTCTGTCAACATAGCCTTCAGCCTCTCAAAACTGGCTTGACACTTATCATTCCAATCAAATTTCATATTCTTGTGTAGTAATTTGGTCATTGGAGCAGCTGTCAGGGAAAATCCCTTTACAAATCTTCTATAATATCTGGCTAACCCCAAGAAACTTCTGATCTTAGTTGTATTTCTGGGAGGCTTCCATTCCATCACTGCTTCAATCTTCTTGGGATCCACTCTAATCCCTTTAGCTGATACTACATGTCCAAGGAATGCAATCTCATTCAACCACAACTCACACTTGGACAATTTAGCATACAGTTTTTTCTCTTTTAGAGTTTGCAGAACAATTCTCAAATGCTCATCATGTTCTGCTTTATCCTTGGAATACACCAGGATGTCATCAATGAAGACCACTACGAACCGATCTAAGTATGGATGGAAGATATGGTTCATAAGGTCCATGAATGCTGCTGGAGTGTTTGTTAACCCAAATGGCATCACCAGGAATTCATAATGCCCATACCGGGTTCTGAATGCAATCTTAGGCACATCTGCATCCCTAACCCTTAGCTGATGATACCCTGATCTGAGATCAATCTTAGAAAACACACTGGCTCCCTTCAACTGATCAAACAGATCGTCAATTCTAGGCGACGGATACTTGTTCTTCACTGTTACTTTGTTTAACTATCGGTAATCAACACATAACCTCAGTGTCCCATCTTTCTTCAGTACCGGAGCTTCTCCACAGTGACATACTGGGGCATATGAACCCCTTGTCTAGTAATTCTTTCAACTGGATTTTTAACTCTTTCAATTCAGCAGGTGCCATCCTATACGGAGTAATTGAAATCGGAGCTGTACCCGGCATAATCTCAATAGCGAATTTAACTTCCTTTTCTGGTGGCAAACTAGGCAATTCCTCAAAAAATACCTCAGAGAAATCCATTACTGTGGGTATATCAGACAAGTCAAATTTACCCTGCTTAGTGTTAACCACGTGTGCCAGATAGGCTTCACAGCCTTGTCTCATCCATCTCCTTGCAACTGTAGCTGAGATGACATTGGACACGAAATCTACCCTTTCACCCACAACTGTTATTTCTTTATTCTCAACAGTTTTCAGAGAGATTCTCTTCAATTTACAATCTACCATTGCATGATGATGGGATAACCAGTCCATTCCCAAAATGTAACACCCCTATTTATATAGCCTGGTATATTTCACTGTTTCGGTGACTGGAGTCGGTCCGGACAATTAAGAGAATTGGAACCACACTTAAGACACCTAGAGAAGCCTTGAACACAAATAATTAGTAATTGTCAATTAGTTAAGAATAAATAAGAAAAACAGAACATAAGAAGTTAAACGAGTCGAAAGTCACAGCGATGGGTGACCTTCTCGGGAACAACTGTGAAGTCGATTTAAACTCAAATTTTGAACCGTAAAATATGACACTGCGATTCTTAGGACCATTATGAACACAGTGGAAAAGAGCAAATCACGAAAAAAAACTGTTAAGCCAGTCAAATAATTAGGTCAGGGAGCTGGAAGAAATATTGAATTATTTGCAAACCGGGTTGAACCAGCTAGGGGCAATTTGGTCAATTGACCTCGAGTGCTGACTCCTGACCTAACTGTCAAATAAAATCAGAGAAAAGAAAATTTCGGAGTCGGGAATTAAATTAAAAAACTAATAGAAAAATAAATGGAAAAAAAGAAAAAGAAAAAGGTGTATGGAGATGACATCATGCATGACATCATGCATGATGCCATAAATAGTATAATTAATAAATTCAATTAATTAGATTTTTTTTGGGTCTTCCATAAGATAAAATAAATAAAAGAAGGGAAAAGAAAAAAAAAAGTCATTTGGTCTTCTTCCTTTCTTCCATGCCGCCTCACTCTCTCCCTCACCTCTCCATGAATGTCCTCCATTAAAGCTTGCACTCAAGCTTTGAAATCCTTACTAAACCTCAACTTCTCCCTTAATTGCTTCATAAAAACTTGATTTAATCACTTAAGAAGAAGATTGGTCATTAATGAAAGAAGAAAGGAAGAAAGAAAATTGGAGAAAAGGGGAGTTAGAAGTTGTTACACAAAGGTTAGTGATTTAAAATGCAAATTTAGTTTATTTGTTGTGTTTTTAGCATGATTAACTTGTAAATAAACTTAAAATGAAATGAAACAAATTGCTGAGGGACTAAGCTGAAATTCGGCCAGCATGTGTATGGGGGTTTATTACATGATTTGAATGGTTTGAATGGGTATATGAACTTTAATTAGTTGAATGGTTATGATTAAAGGCTTTGAAGGTAGCTAAATGCAAGAGTTTGTGAATTAGGGTTTTGGACATTAGGGTTTAGAGACCAAAAATGTGAGAAACTTATAAATGATGTTTTGGACCTAATTTGAAGTGAGAAATGGTCATTTGTGACCAAATGAAGTGTGTAGGAATGGTTGGAGTTAAGGCCAAATTCGGATTGAGTGTGGTCATGCTGCTGGAAGCATGACCAAGTCAACTTTGAATGACCAAAAATGTAAATTTACAAGTCCAATTGGTATGAAACCAATTGGGAATGAAAATGGACACTAAATGACACAATTTTCATTTAGGAACCATGCCCAAAAAGTGACCAAAACCTAGTGAACAAATTGACCAAACTTGGAAAATCTCAGTCTGTCCCTGTATAAACTGACCAAATGAACAGTGTTTGTTCATTTGGTCATAACTTGAGCTAGACAGGTCAAAATGACCTGAAAATTTTACCAGTGGTTAGATGAGATATAGACCTAAAACTTTCATGAAGAATACAAACCCAAATTCTGCCATTAACCAAGTCGTTTGGCCACCCAAAGTTGGTGACCCAAAACTGCCAGAACCAAAAATTGCCCAGAATTCTGGGTTGAGTCTAATCCGGCAGCCATGGTTCAAATGGCTATAACTTGAGCTACAAAACTCCAATTGGAGTGATTCAAAAAGCAGAATAAACTTCAGACAATGGGGAACATTTCCTATGAAGAAAGTTTTGCCAAATTCTAACAGTAAAGTGACCAATGGAATAGTGCAACTTAGGACACAAAAACTGAAAAATTACAAATTTGCCTAAAAGACTTAGAATTTGTGAAAATGACCAAAACCAACAAGTTTGGTAACCAAAATTTGGTATCCAAAATTTGGTATGTGGGTGAAGTTGGAGTTCGCATACCTATTAAGCCTTAGAAAGTCAACAAATTGACTTGAATAGTACCATGAATAGTAACTCCAAAGTAAAAATTTCCAACAATGTTAGTTTAAGCATATTTGGGCTAGAATTAAGTATTTATGAATTAATTATTGGATTTACTACGAAATAAGATACTAAAACACTATAAATTTTGTGTTTCAGCTGAAAAAGACTCGGAAGGCCTAAAGGCAATTAAGTTCAGGTTTGTGCACAATAACTTTAAATTATTGTTTTCCCATTGAAAACTTGATTTGTATGCATTGTGTTAATTATGGGTTTTGAGAACTATGGTGTTGCCACTTGTTAATGGAAATTTGACTTAGAAAATTGATTGTCGTGCACAAAAATTTTAAATTATAATTTTCATAATGGAAATTGATTTGTTATACATTGTGAATGTGTTTTGTTCATTATGAATTTCGAGAATATTGTGTTGCCCATTCTACAATGGAATTTGAAATGAAAATTATTTATTTTTTTTGTATAAAATATTTGAACAATATGGTTTTGAATTTAGTTATGGCTTTGAAAATCTTATTTGAAAAATAGTGTGTTGCCTACTTTGTAAATGAAAAGTTTGGAATGAAATATGATTTGTGAATTGTATGAAATGTTTGAATAAATTGATTTAAATTGTTTTTAATTCACACTTGGCACGGCAATACTAATATGTTCCTCCTCCACTTGTGGGGTGAGTATGATATTTGATCAGTTTCCTCCCTCTCTGTCTTCCCAGTCTGAGGGGTGAGTATGGATGAGTACTCATTAGCTAGCTAGCCACCTCCCTCATTGATTTCGATTAGTGAGGGTGTTTGCCTTATCGTGATGTACACACAGCATGTTCGAAAATTTTGTGTCATGGCCTAAGTTGTGTTATTGTTTGGCAACACTATGTTTATTAAATTGTTTGATCAAGTTGTGCTCTATATTAAGCTTTGAAAATTATGATTTGTTATAAACGTGATTTGAGAAAAAAAAATTGTGAAATGCGATTATGAGGTTTTTGAATGATGATTTGTTCATAATTGTTTTCTATTATGCATTTTATGCTTTATTGTGCACCACTGAGTATTTATATACTCAGCGATAGCTTTAACTTGCTGTTGCAGATAGGGAAAAGGATATCGCAGCAGAGCGAGCTGCTACAGTTAGAGAAGAGCACAATTGATGAATTTTTGTACGGGTATTTGTCTATACCCTGGTAGTTTAGTTTGATGTAAATATGATAGTATGTATATGTATCCCTATAATTTGAGCAGTTATACAGATAAAATTGTAATAATATTATTTTTGAGATTTTGCATCTGTAAATTAACTTATGATTGTAAATTAATGATTTAAAATGCAATGTGCATGAGTTATGAAATGTTTTGAGATATTAATTCTTGATTTGAAATTTGGATTTTGAGTTGAAGTGTTGCCATTGTTGTTGATTTGAAGTTTGGTGATTGCAAATGAAGTTGTGATTGAGAAATATATTGGGAGTGTTTTTATTTTCAAGTTTTGAAGAACTGTTTTCTCAAAATATAGACGGCGCTCTACCGAAATTTTTGTAAAAATTGCAGAGATTTTAAACATCCAAAAATTTGATTTATGTTTGGACTCTAAATGAAGGTTTTTAAAATTGGAAAAAAAAAATTTACCCACCAATTCCAAAACGAACGAAAATTGTTTTAAAATCCCTTGTAGTATATTTAATGGGTTACCGGTAGGTGAAGTATGGTAATTCATTAAATGTACTACGGGAACATGTTATATCTTACGAGGAGTAGGGTGTGACATGTTTAGTGGTATCAGAGCAAGGTTTTAAAATAAATTTTGAACTGTGAATTTGAAATATTTTATCGGTAAATACAACTGCTTAAATGCTTGATATATATGACATATTTACATCGTGAATATGCACTAACGGAGGTCAACCTCCTTATGTTTGTTATCAGAGAGTAGAAAATTTATGGAAAATGGAATGGAAGAGGGAGATCATTCCGTAGAGCAATCTGTCGAGGCTGAGGCCCGAGGAGAAGCCCCAGCACTCTAGAATGTGAGTGGCTCAGCCACTTGAGCTCCTCCTCAAGCACCGCAGTTCCCTACTCAGTTTGCACAGTAGATGGCTGCGTTATTTCAACAAATGGCAGAAAATGTGGCACCTCAAGCACCTGTAGCACAACCACAGTCCTCGGTTCGACAATATGAAAAATTAATGAAATTTGGGGCTACAGAATTCAAAGGAACAGTGGATCCACTGGAAGCAGAACAGTGGTTAGAGAGGATGGAACGGATTTTCAGAAAACTACAGTGTGCTAAAGAGTTGAAGTTCAAATATTCAGTGTCACTTCTGCAAGGGGATGCATATGAGAGGTGGAAGACCATCCCCTACAGTCTGGTAGAGCCACCAGTCCTCACATGGGCAGACTTTTTAAGGGAATTTCAGCAAAAATGGGTCCCTGATACTTATGTAGACATGAAGCTGCAAGAGTTTTTAAGGTTGAAGCAAGGGGATAGAACTGTAGCAGAGTATGAGCGGGACTTTTCAAGGCTAAGCTATTATGCTGGAAGCTTAGTCTCCACCCCCAGAGACCGGTGTAAGAGGTTTGAGGTTGGGTTGAGGCCCAGCTTGAGAATGCAAGTGGTAGGGTTTCGACACCAGAATTTTTCTGAATTGATTTCACAAGCCCTGGAACTAGAAAGGATAGAATCAGAATGGGCAGTGAAAAAGAGTACACAAGAGAAAGAGAAAACTAAAAAGGTTGCTGGTCAAGCTACTGAGAGTGGCTCTAGGAAAAGAAAACATTTTGGAGGATCTAGCTCGTGCAAATCGGGTAGAGGTATATCTTCTAGACAGAAACCATCCCAATCCGATTAGCAAACTCAACAGACACGCAGAAAAACGCTGTCGGATCGACTTTGTGAGACTTGTGGTAAACCACATAGTGGAGTATGTTATAGAGCTATAGGAGCATGTTTCAATTGTGGAGGGACTGGTCATTTTGCTAAGGATTGCATAAGTCCACGCCATTATGGATCATTTACCACGTTAAAAGGAATCAGCTCAAGTTTCTACCCTAAAGAGTTTACCAATAGTTGGTAGAGGCAGAGGAAGAGGTAGGGGTAGTACACCTGGAAGTCAGAGTACTGTGAATCAACCAGGATAAGGTGATGCTCCAGTGAGAGTATACACTATGCGACAGAAGGACAAGGATGAGACTTCTGGTATGGTTGCTGTTATTTTCTCAATTCTTAACTGAGATATGCACAAAAAAAAAAATCAATTTTGATATGTTAGTGACTAGTTTTTTTAAAATTAATTTTGAAAGAGTTTGTTAGTGAAAAGTATTTGCTAGCACACAAGAATTTGTAAAGTTGATTAGTAAGCCTAATTATGTAAGGAAAGAGAACATAAAAGTAAGTTATAGTAATATAACTACCTTAGATGCGGGTAAGGGTATTAGTGCTGATAGATGTCAGTGGGTACCACAATCAAAATAAGTTCAAGATATTAGTGAATTTAAAAGAAATAAGATATAGGGAAGTTTGTTCTATTGGGATGTATCGTAGTAACTATGCAATATTCTTGATGTTTGTGCTGTAAGCTGCAGATTAGAGTACTGACTTGGAATTTATTGTGTAGAGCTACGTACTACCCAATAGTATACAAGGATAAGAATAGTTGCAAACGATATCTGTTTTGGTACAGTTATGATAAGATAAAGTTTTCTTATTGGAAAGAAGTTTGAAAATCCTAACCTGGGATTTAAAACTCTAAAGTTAGAATATTGAAAGGTTATAGTTCAGTATAAAAGAAAATAATGACTACACATCAGTGCAAAATAAGCTATAGAGTATCGATAGATAAAAATAAATTGAACAGTAAGAAATGAGAAAAATACTAGATGAAGAATTGCCACCAAGGCAAGCAATTTACTTAAGATGCGTAACGATATTCCGAATTATTTTATCAAGAAAGAAATAAGTTAAACCAAAGCAAACAAGATAGTGCAAAATGGCACATAGGCCTTGGTCATAAATGGAGATAGTAAGATAATGGTTATGGACCTATGGCCAAGAAAGAAATAATCACAAAAGAAAATAATTGCTAAAACAACAGCAAGAAAAGGCTAAAATATTCTAAACTAAACTGAAGGTAACATCAAATGATTAAGAGATTTGATAAGAAAAGAGTAAAACTAAGTTCTCACCTATAGGATCACACGAGGTCCTAGAAAAGCGGATCCACTAGCACACAGATTTGCTTACCTCTGAAATTAAAATGAATTTGAATCCAACTTATGATAGAAGCTCATAAGGAAACTTGACACACGAGGCAAGCAATCGATGGGTAAATAGTATTGGTTAAAGTACTAAGGAACTATCATTCAAGCCAGGAAGCTACTTAGGAGCGTAAATAGGATATGAGGAGACAGCACCCACAACTGTTCAGAGATTGATACCAGGTAAAATTTCGAGGATGAAATTATTTTAAGGGGGGGGGGGGGGGAGAATTGTAACACCCCTATTTGCATAGCCTAATATATTTCACTGTTTCGGTGACCGGAGTCAGTCCGGACAATTAAGAGAATTAGAACCACACTTAAAACACCTAGAGAAGCCTTGAATACAAATAATTAGTAATTGTCAATTAGTTAAGAATAAATAAGAAAAACAGAACATAAGAAGTTAAACGAGCCGAGAGTCACAGCGATGGGTGACCTTCTCGAGAACGATAGCGTAGTAGATTTAAACTCAAATTTTGAATCGTAAAATGTGACGCCGTGGTCCTTAGGACCATTACAAACACAGTGGAAAAGAGAAAATCACGAAAAAGAACTGTTAAGCCAGTCAAATAATTAGGTCAGGGAGCCGGAAGAAATATTGAATTATTTGCAAACTGGGTTGAACCAGTTAGGGGCAATTTGGTCAATTGACCCCGAGAGCTGACTCCTGACCTAACTGTCAAATAAAATCAGAGAAAATCAAATTTCAAAGTCGAGAATTAAATTAAAGAACTAATAGAAAAATAAATGGAAAAAAAAAAAGAAAAAGAAAAAGGTGTAGGGAGATGACATCATGCATGACATCATGCATGATGCCATAAATAGTATAATTAATAAATTGAATTAATTAGATTTTTTTTGGGTCTTCCATAAGATAAAATAAATAAAAGAAGGGAAAAGAAAAAAAAAGTCATTTGGTCTTCTTCCTTTCTTCCATGCCGCCTCACTCTCTCCCTCACCTCTCCATGAATGTCCTCCATTAAAGCTTGCACTCAAGCTTTGAAATCCTTTCTAAACCTCAACTTCTCCCATAATTGCTTCATAAAAACTTGATTTAATCACTTGAGAAGAAGATTGGTCATCAAAGAAAGAAGAAAGGAAGAAAGAAAATTAGAGAAAAGGGGAGTTAGAAGTTGCTACACAAAGGTTAGTGATTTGAGATGCAAAATTAGTTTATTTGTTGTATTTTTAGCTTGATTAACTTGTAAATAAACTTAAAATGAAATGAAACAAATTGTTGAGGGGCTAAGCTAAAATTCAGCCAGCATGTGTATGGGGGTTTATTACATGATTTGAATGGTTTGAATGGGTATATGAACTTTAATTAGTTGAATGGTTATGATTAAAGGCTTTGAAGGTAGCTAAATGCAAGAGTTTGTGAATTAGGGTTTTGGACATTAGGGTTTAGAGACCAAAAATGCGAAAAACTTGTAAATGATGTTTTGGACCTAATTTGAAGTGAGAAATGGTCATTTGTGACCAAATGAAGTGTGTAGGATTGGTTGGAGTTAAGGCCAAATTCGGATTGAGTGTGGTCATGCTGCTGGAAGCATGACCAAGTTAACTTTGAAGGACCAAAAATGAAAGTTTACAAGTCCAATTGTTATGAGACCAATTGGGAATGAAAATAGACACTAAATGACACAATTGTCATTTGGGAACCATGCATAAAAAGTGACCAAAACCTAGTGAACAAATTGACCAAACTTGGAAAATCTCAGTCTGTCCCTGTATAAACTGACCAAATGAACAGTGTTTGTTCATTTGGTCATAACTTGAGCTAGACAGGTCAAAATGACCTGAAAATTTTACCAGTGGTTAGATGAGATATAGACCTAAAACTTTCATGAAGAATACAAACCCAAATTCTGCCATTAACCAAGTCGTTTGGCCACCCAAAGTTGGTGACCCAAAGCGCGAACCAAAAATTGCCGAGTGCAGGTTGAGTCTAATCCGGCAGCCATGGTTCAAATGGCTATAACTTGAGCTACAAAACTCCAATTGGAGTGATTCAGAAAGGAGAATAAACTTAAGACAATAAGAAACAATTCCTATGAAGAAAGTTTTGCCAAATTTATAACAGCCCGATCCTTCTCTAGTTAGTATTGTCCGCTTTGGCCCATGGGCCTCACGGATTTGTCCCTTGGGAGGTTTCATTCTCAAAAGCGCGCTGACCAGGTGAGGAAGGCTCCCACATATATGGCCCAAATCTTTTCTTCCCATTTTCCGTTGTGGGACATGAAGCTTCCACCCTAGTGTGTAGCTGGTTGAACAAGCACGTCCCAACCCCCTCCCTGAGTCGTGACAAGCCCACCAGCTTCCGCCTGGTGCATCCTATCACCACACACCGTACTAGAGGGAGTCCAGCTCACACCTTATCCCTGGTAAGGCATGACATGTTCCCGTAGCATACCTAATGAATTACCGAACTACACCTACCGATAACCCATTAGTTATGCTAGAAGGGATTTTAAAACAAATCATAGCTTTTTGCCTTATCAATTCTGTTGCGGAAAATTGCATGAGAATGGTTAAAATTCCATGTAAACATTCATTGGAAATAGTAATAGAATAAATATTGCAAAAGTTACATTTTCATAAGTCTCAAAGTGAAATACAAAATAGTTACAAACTCAAAATGTGATAGCAATGCAGTGCTTTTAAATACAAACTGCTCAATGTCCGTACATCCATACATATAGGTACAAAATACATCAAAAGGAAATTACAGAGGTATACCTACTACATATACCCACAATCAAAACCAAAATATTCTAAAATTTTCAAAGCTAACTTGGGATGTATTAGACATGCATATAATGAGTTCTTGGTAGCAATTGAGATTGGTATTGAGGTACTCTATTTGTGTATTTTCAGTAGAAAAAGAAGTTGGAACGGACAATGAGAAGTAGGTAACAAGGAAGGAGAATTATTGAAGGTTTGTGCACAACCAACATTTTCTTCGTTTTTAAACTTGTAAATTGCTTGGAATGTGTTAAATTGAATGAGTTTGCTTTGAACAAGTTTACTTTGTCTGAAATATGGTTTTTCTCTTGCATTTAAGAAATTTAGGTGTTGCCACCTTTATTTGGATATTATGATGCATTTAAATGTGTTTATTAGTTTATAAATGTGATTGTTGAATGGAAAATTTTGAAAACTATTTTGAAACCACAGTTAGCATGACAGTCCCTTTTGGAAATCCCTAGTAGTAATGGCTACTTGGGATTTTATAATTGATATTGATTATGTCTCCCATTAATAATGGTTAGTGGGGTAAGACTATATGAGTACTCATTAGCTAGCTAGCCCAGCTTTGGTTTTTATACAAGTTTTGAAATTGCATGTTTGAAAATTTTTGATAAGTACAATTGCTCAATTGTCATTATTGATACATATAGTGCATTACATCATAAATATGGACTAATGGTGTAACACCCTCCCGGTAACCACTCCGTACATCCTACTGTTCCGGTGACCGGTGTCGGTCCGGACAGCTAGAATGTCCGGAAAAATATTTAAACTAAAGACAGGAACCATAATTAACTCAAATATTAATAAGAAAAATTTAGTAAAAATTTTAGAAATAAAATACAATCAAGTTAAACGAGCCGGTGCCCTAGCGATGGGTAACCGGAGGGAAGTTGCGGTTCTCGCAACGAGGAGCCCTAGACCCGGAGGAAAAATTATAAAATAATTTTTGGGACTCCAGAGAAGGGTAATTGAGGTTTCCATGGCATTAGAATGTAACACCCCTAAGTTCGGTAGTGCGTTCTGCTGCTCCAGTGACCAGTGTTGTCCGGACAGCTAGGATGCCTAGAACCACACTTCAATGAGAGTGAGGAGACATAAAATAATGAAATAAAAGAAAAGAAAGTACAAGAAAAACAAAGGAACAATGATTGCAAAGAAATGTGATCAAGTTAAGCAATGGAAACCTAACGATGGGTGATCGCCTGGAAGTCACGGCGTGGACCGTTGGTCGCCACGGATGAGGAACCCTGGAAAACATTTTTAGGACATAAATAGAACCTTATTGAAGAATAAATATCATTAGAAAGATCAAAGAAAAATTAAATAATTAGTACAAAGAAAAGTGAGAAATCGAAAAACGGACAAAACCCGGTGTTACCGAAAAATCGGGAATTCAACACGAACATGTGCATTATGGTCATTTTACAACCCGAAGTGTCTTTTGACCTAAATGTCCATTAAAAATAAATAGTATTACACTTAGAAAATAAAATGAAAAATTAATTTGGTGGTACCTAAATAAAATAGCTAAAATTATGGGTTAATTGTGGAATAAGTGAAAGTTTAACTTATAAAATGATTTAATTTTAAGTGGACCACTAAGGGGATTAATTAAATACTTAGTGGGACAAGTGTACACTTAAAATGCAGCTGAACTTCATCTTCCTCATTTTAGATTTCAACATTGCCGTGAGTGAAGGGAGAGGAAACTCCATGGACGTTTTGCATGAGCTCACTTAACCTCCCCATTTTCAACTCCAATCTCTTAGGTTCCTTCATGAAACTTTGTCTACTCATCACAAGGAAGAGTTTGATACCAATTTTGAGAAGTTTGGTGAAGGTTTAGCAAGTTACAATTAAAGGTAAGTTTGCATTTTTGAGAAATTCTTTGTTAAAGTTTATGTTCATGTTATGGGTGTTAGTTTGGTGAAGGAAAATTTTGAGTTTGAAGGGTTATTGTTGTCTTCATTTTGGACAGCCATGAGTCACGTTTTTGATGAGGAAATTGTGCATATAATTGTTGAGAAATAATGTTGTTCATGGTGATTTAGTAACCTAGTGATTTAATGCATGTATATATGGTGAATTATGCACTTTGATGGGAATTAGCATATGGGACGGCAATGTGATGTTGAAGAATGGTTTGTGGCAGCTTGTGGACACTTGAGTAATGGTATATATTGAAGGAAGTGTGGGCAGAATATTGACCTAGAAGGATTGATGATATGTATGTAAATTAACATTGTAAAGTGTATGTAAAGTTTGTAATGTTTTTGTGTGTTTGTAATGGTACTTAGAAATTGTAATTGTGAATGATATTTGGTGTGTTGAGGGTGATTGGAATCTGCCCAAAATAATGATAATGTAATGTAGAAAATGCTTTTGGTAATGTGCCAAAACAGTTTGGTAGGTAAGTAAACAAATGGCAAAGGTAAGTGTGTGTTTGAAGTTGGGGTGTGAAATGCATATTGAGGGCAGTGTATATTTTAGCCTTTAACCTTGAATGTGTAACCTCAATTGGTATGAGACCAATTTGAGGTGAAACTAGGCACAAAATGTGCCAACTTTCATTGAGAGAACATACCAAAATTCTGCTTGCAAGGTGATGTGAAAAATGACCAATTCGGATTAGGTACACTTGAGACCTAAAAACTGACCATTTGGGCAGCAGTGAGTATTTAGGCCATAACTCACTCAAAACAGGTCCAATTGACCTGAAATTTTAACCATGAATAGTTAAGACCCATACCTACAAGTCTTATGAAGATACCAAAGCCCAGAAATGACCATAAGCAAGTCAAAAAGCTTGCACAAGTTCGGGTCCAAAAACTGGCCGAACCAGAGTTGACCAAATTGACCAAAAATTGACCTAAATTGATACCATTTGACCAGCAATAGTGTAATGACCATAACTTGGTCTACTTAACTCGGATTGACCTAAAATTTTGCCCCGCGTGCAATAAGACATAGATCTACAAGTTTGTAGTTTTGACCGAAGCCCGAAAACTGAGGGAACTAGGCCATCCAGGTAGGTCAAACCAGTATCCCGGAATCCAGCAAGTTGCATTAAAATACACTAAACAAGGAAACGAGTTTGGCAAAACGTACCAAACCTAAAACTCTATCGAATGTGACATATTAATGACACTAAAACCTAATTTACCTAAAACGCAACGAGGGTCGGTATATTAGGTGATTAAGTGAATAATTGAGTTCAGTGCATTATTTACCAAACACCATCGATAGAGACAATTTAATTTGGTACTGAAACACTTCGAATTGTGTTTCTCAGTTAACAAGGACTCAGCAAAAGGGAAAGAAATACTGAGTCAGGACCAGGAGACAAATATCAGAGGTTTGTGCACAACTAGTTTTCAACTGATTTTACTCTGAATGAGATTTCATATGATTAATTATATGTTATTGATTTAAATTGTGTTTGTGCACAACGGCTATTGCTTTTGAATTTTTCAATTGAAATAAATATTGAATATTTGTATATTATTGTTTTAAATTGTGTTTGTGCACAACAACTGTTTCTTTTGAATTATTTTCAATTGAAATAAATATTGACTATTTGTATATTATTGTTTTAAATTGTGGAAATGTGTTTGATGGACACTTATTGATTGAAAAACATTGTGAATGGTTTGAAACTGTGAAAAATTGTTTGAATGATATTGATGGATACTTATTGATTGAAAAGCACTGTAAATGGTTTTTGTGGAAATTGAAGTGAATTACGAATTGTGTTGCCATTTTGGGAATGAAATTATAACTTTGGAAATTTATTGGATTCTTACGGATCATTTGAATAAAATGTTTGGAATTGTTTTGACTCACAATTGGCATGACACTGATACTATGTTCCTCCTCCATTAATGGGGTGAGTGTGATTATTCCTCCCTCTTTGACTTATCGATGCAGGGTGAGTATGATTATGTTCCTCCCTCTTTGACTTCGATCTGAGGTGAGTATGGATGAGTTCTCATTATATAGCTAGCTTCCTCCCTCATTGATTTCGATTATTGGGGTGAGCATGTCTTGTCGTGGTGTACAACACGGCATATATGGAAAAATTTGTGTCATGACCTAAATTGTGTTATAGATTGGCAACACTGTATTCTTCAGTTATTTGATCGAATTGTGTTATTGATTTGCAAAACGATATTATTCAGTTATTTGATCGAATTGTGTTATTGATTTGCAAAGCGTATAGTTGATTATTTGATTAAATTGTGTTATTCTTAAACTATTTGATTAAATTGTGTTATAGATTGGCAACACTGTATTCTTCAGTTATTTGATCGAATTGTGTTATTATGTATTGTGAGATTGTGAAATTGATTTAAACTCTTATTGACATATACTGTCTATTGAATTCAACCATGATCTGACTTATTGAAAATTATTGTGATATTAACAAATGGAGTTTAAATTCTTGTTGACATTTATTGTCTTGAATTTAACTATGGTTTTAAGTATCCACTATTGATATGATTTATGAATTGTGATTTAAAATTGTATTTGGTTAATGTTGTGCACCACTGAGACATTGTCTCGTGATAGCTTTATTCTTGTCGCAGTAGACAGAGACAGAGCAGGCGTGAGACTAAGTGCTAGTACCTCCAATGAGAGATTTATAGGGTATAAAGAGTATAATGCTTTTTTCATTTTTTAATGTAATTTATGACCACTGTATTTATATATTGTTTTGGTTTGAAGATTGTAAATTCAAATTGTAACTTGAGGTTGTAAAATAATTATGAGTTATTTTGACTTGTAAAAATTTGTATTATATTTCCCATATCTCAGCTTTTGAAAAATCACTGTGGATTTGAGTTGAGAAATATGTTGTATTGAGAAAAATGTTGGAGTTGAGATTCATAAAATAATTGAAGTGCTTTTTACAGGTTTTCTGAAGAACGGTTTTATCCAAAATACAGATGGCATTCTGCCAAAATTTTTACAGAAATTTCAAATAATTCAAATGTGTTAGTTCTATCACTTCATATCAAAAAAGTTTTTAACACCTGTAAATAGTGCTCACCACTGTAAAAGAAGAAAAGTTTTTAAAATCCCTTGTAGTGTATTTAATGGATTACCAGTAGACGGAGTTGGTAATTCATTAGGTATACTACGGGATCATGTTATGCCTTCTGAGGAGGGTAGGGTGTGACATGTTTTAGTGGTATCGAGCAATGGTTTTAAAGTGAATTTGATGTGAATTTGAAATCTTTATGTCGGTAACTACAACTGCTCAAATGTTTGATACATACAGTACATTACATTATAAATATGCACTAACGGGAGGAAATCTCCTTGTATTATTGTACAGGAGGTCAGGGAAATAAATTTTGATGCATTAGTGACTAGTCCTTTAGGATAAGGATTGTGATAACAAGTGAAATTAGTTTTGGAAGAGTTTATCGTGAAAGGTATTTTGACACACCATAAAATTATAAGCTAATTGGCGAGCCTACTTAATGTAAGGCAAGAGGGCGTAAAGTAAGATGCGATAATGGAATTGCTCTAGATGAGGGCAAGGAGGTTACTGTTAGAAATTGCTAATGGATATTGTAATCAGAATAAGATTCGAATATCAGTGAATTCAAAAAGAATAAAAGATAACAAAGTCTGATCTATTGGAATGTATCGTAGTAACTATGCAATATTCTTGATGTTTATACTGTAAGCTGCAGATTACAGTACTAACTTGAGATTATTGTGTAGAGCTACGTACTAACCGATAGTACACCTAGATAAGAATAGTTGCCAACGGCATCTGTTTTGGTATAGTTATGCCATGACAGAATTTAATTGTTAGAAATAAGTTTGAAAATCCTACTTAGGGATCTAAAACTCAAAAGTTAAAATATCGAAAGGTTATAGTTCAGTACCAAAGGAAGTAAGTTATAGAATATTGACAGATAAAAAGAGTTATGAAAGTAGAAATTTGAACAGTTGATTCATATATAACAAAGAAATATTACGAATGTGAGGAAGACTATGGACTAGAATGGTCAGAGGACCAATGACTAGATGAATGATTCTAACATGACCTCAAGGGTCATTCAAGAAGGAACGTGAACCGAAATATTAGACAACATAATAGTAAGAGGAGATTAGTGTTATCCAAACAAATTAAACATTGTATTAGATTGTTAAAAGTCTTACGATCATATAGAAAGGAGAAATAAACGTATGACTATTGTAAGATGGCTACTGGGTAAAAATTTCGTGGACGAAATTTATTTAAGGGGGGGAGAATTGTAACACCCCTAAGTTCGGTAGTGCGTTCTGCTGTTCCGGTGACCAGTGTTGTCCGGACAGCTAGGATGCCTAGAACCACACTTCAATGAGAGTGAGACATAAAATAATGAAATAAAAGAAAAGAAAGTACAAGAAAAACAAAGGAACAATGATTGCAAAGAAATGTGATCAAGTTAAGCAATGGAAACCTAACGATGGGTGGCCTTTGGGAAGTCACGGCGTGGACCGTTGGTTGTACACATGCGGAACCACGGAAAACATTTTTAGGACATAAATAGAACCTTATTGAAGAATAAATATCATTAGAAAGATCAAAGAAAAATTAAATAATTAGTACAAAGAAAAGTGAGAAATCGAAAAACGGACAAAACCCGGTGTTACCGAAAAATCGGGAATGCAACCTGAACAGGGGCATTATGGTCATTTGACATCCCGAAGTGTCTTTTGACCTAAATGTCCATTAAAAATAAATAGTATTACACTTAGAAAATAAAATGAAAAATTAATTTGGTGGTACCTAAATAAAATAGCTAAAATTATGGGTTAATTGTGGAATAAGTGAAAGTTTAACTTATAAAATGATTTAATTTTAAGTGGACCACTAAGGGGATTAATTAAATTCTTATTGGGACAAGTGTTCACTTAAAATTCATCTGAACTTCATCTTCCTCATTTTAGATTTCAACATTGCCGTGAGTGAAGGGAGAGGAAACTCCATGGACGTTTTGCATGAGCTCACTTAACCTCCCCATTTTCAACTCCAATCTCTTAGGTTCCTTCATGAAACTTTGTCTACTCATCACAAGGAAGAGTTTGATACCAATTTTGAGAAGTTTGGTGAAGGTTTAGCAAGTTACAATTAAAGGTAAGTTTGCATTTTTGAGAAATTCTTTGTTAAAGTTTATGTTCATGTTATGGGTGTTAGTTTGGTGAAGGAAAATTTTGAGTTTGAAGGGTTATTGTTGTCTTCATTTTGGACAGCCATGAGTCACGTTTTTGATGAGGAAATTGTGCATATAATTGTTGAGAAATAATGTTGTTCATGGTGATTTAGTAACCTAGTGATTTAATGCATGTATATATGGTGAATTATGCACTTTGATGGGAATTAGCATATGGGACGGCAATGTGATGTTGAAGAATGGTTTGTGGCAGCTTGTGGACACTTGAGTAATGGTATATATTGAAGGAAGTGTGGGCAGAATATTGACCTAGAAGGATTGATGATATGTATGTAAATTAACATTGTAAAGTGTATGTAAAGTTTGTAATGTTTTTGTGTGTTTGTAATGGTACTTAGAAATTGTAATTGTGAATGATATTTGGTGTGTTGAGGTGATTGGAATCTGCCCAAAATAATGATAATGTAATGTAGAAAATGCTTTTGGTAATGTGCCAAAACAGTTTGGTAGGTAAGTAAACAAATGGCAAAGGTAAGTGTGTGTTTGAAGTTGGGGTGTGAAATGCATATTGAGGGCAGTGTATATTTTAGCCTTTAACCTTGAATGTGTAACCTCAATTGGTATGAGACCAATTTGAGGTGAAACTAGGCACAAAATGTGCCAACTTTCATTGAGAGAACATACCAAAATTCTGCTTGCAAGGTGATGTGAAAAATGACCAATTCGGATTAGGTACACTTGAGACCTAAAAACTGACCATTTGGGCAGCAGTGAGTATTTAGGCCATAACTCACTCAAAACAGGTCCAATTGACCTGAAATTTTAACCATGAATAGTTAAGACCCATACCTACAAGTCTTATGAAGATACCAAAGCCCAGAAATGACCATAAGCAAGTCAAAAAGCTTGCACAAGTTCGGGTCCAAAAACTGGCCGAACCAGAGTTGACCAAATTGACCAAAAATTGACCTAAATTGATACCATTTGACCAGCAATAGTGTAATGACCATAACTTGGTCTACTTAACTCGGATTGACCTAAAATTTTGCCCCGCGTGCAATAAGACATAGATCTACAAGTTTGTAGTTTTGACCGAAGCCCGAAAACTGAGGGAACTAGGCCATCCAGGTAGGTCAAACCAGTATCCCGGAATCCAGCAAGTTGCATTAAAATACACTAAACAAGGAAACGAGTTTGGCAAAACGTACCAAACCTAAAACTCTATCGAATGTGACATATTAATGACACTAAAACCTAATTTACCTAAAACGCAACGAGGGTCGGTATATTAGGTGATTAAGTGAATAATTGAGTTCAGTGCATTATTTACCAAACACCATCGATAGAGACAATTTAATTTGGTACTGAAACACTTCGAATTGTGTTTCTCAGTTAACAAGGACTCAGCAAAAAGGGAAAGAAATACTGAGTCAGGACCAGGAGACAAATATCAGAGGTTTGTGCACAACTAGTTTTCAACTGATTTTACACAGAATAAGATTTCAAATGATAAATTATATGATATAGAATTAAATTGTGTTTGTGCACTGTGGCTATTGCTTTTGAATTTTTCAATTGAAATAAATATTGAATATTTGTATATTATTGTTTTAAATTGTGTTTGTGCACAACAACTGTTTCTTTTGAATTATTTTCAATTGAAATAAATATTGACTATTTGTATATTATTGTTTTAAATTGTGGAAATGTGTTTGATGGACACTTATTGATTGAAAAACATTGTGAATGGTTTGAAACTGTGAAAAATTGTTTGAATGATATTGATGGATACTTATTGATTGAAAAGCACTGTAAATGGTTTTTGTGGAAATTGAAGTGAATTACGAATTGTGTTGCCATTTTGGGAATGAAATTATAACTTTGGAAATTTATTGGATTCTTACGGATCATTTGAATAAAATGTTTGGAATTGTTTTGACTCACAATTGGCATGACACTGATACTATGTTCCTCCTCCATTAATGGGGTGAGTGTGATTATTCCTCCCTCTTTGACTTATCAGTCTGGGGTGAGTATGATTATGTTCCTCCCTCTTTGACTTCCCAGTCTGAGGTGAGTATGGATGAGTTCTCATTATATAGCTAGCTTCCTCCCTCATTGATTTCGATTATTGGGGTGAGCATGTCTTGTCGTGGTGTACAACACGGCATATATGGAAAAATTTGTGTCATGACCTAAATTGTGTTATAGATTGGCAACACTGTATTCTTCAGTTATTTGATCGAATTGTGTTATTGATTTGCAAAACGATATTATTCAGTTATTTGATCGAATTGTGTTATTGATTTGCAAAACTGTATAGTTCAGTTATTTGATTAAATTGTGTTATTCTTAAACTATTTGATTAAATTGTGTTATAGATTGGCAACACTGTATTCTTCAGTTATTTGATCGAATTGTGTTATTATGTATTGTGAGATTGTGAAATTGATTTAAACTCTTATTGACATATCATCTATTGAATTCAACCATGATCTGACTTATTGAAAATTATTGTGATATTAACAAATGGAGTTTAAATTCTTGTTGACATTTATTGTCTTGAATTTAACTATGGTTTTAAGTATCCACTATTGATATGATTTATGAATTGTGATTTAAAATTGTATTTGGTTAATGTTGTGCACCACTGAGACATTGTCTCAGCGATAGCTTTATTCTTTGTCGCAGTGAAGACAGACAGGCAGGCAGACTAGGCCGCTAGTACCTCGATGAGAGATTTATCGGGTATAACGAGTATACTGCTTTTTGCATTTTGTACTGTAATGTATGACCACTGTATGTATATATTGTTTTGGTTTGAGCAGTTGTAAATTCAAATTGTAACTTGAGGTTGTAAAATAATTATGAGTTATTTTGACTTGTAAAAATTTGTATTATATTTCCCATATCTCAGCTTTTGAAAAATCACTGTGGATTTGAGTTGAGAAATATGTTGTATTGAGAAAAATGTTGGAGTTGAGATTCATAAAATAATTGAAGTGCTTTTACGGGTTTTACGAAGAACGGTTTTATCCAAAATACAGATGGCATTACGCCAAAATTTTCTGAAATTTCAAATAATTCAAATGTGTTAGTTCTATCACTTTTTCAACAAAAAAAGAATATCTTTAAAGTTCAAAAGAAAAAATTTTAAAAAAAAAAATAGTAAAAAAAGTTTTTAGTGTATTAAATAGATTGTTAGACAGTGTATGGTGTTGGATAGGTAATATAGGGTAGGGTGATTCATGTATAGAAAATGAATATTCATGAAATGCGGAGAAGTAGAAAAGAAAAATAAAAAAAAATTAGAAAAGACAATTAATTTTGTTTTATTTTAAATTTTGAGCATTTTTTTAAAAATTTTTGGTCATTGATTTAATTAATTGATTTTTGAGTGATAAATAAATTTTATAAAAAAAAAAAAAAAAAAAAAATAAATGCAATTAAAATAAAAAAAAAAACAAAAAAAATAAAAAATTTAAAAAAAAAAAAAAAAAAAAAAACTAAAGAAAAACAATTAAAAAAAAAAAAAAAAATTTAAAAAAACACCCAAAAGAAAAAAAACTAACAAATAAAAACAATTAAAAAAAAAACAAAAAAACAAAACTTCAAAACTTCCTCCCAAACCCTCCTCCCTCCCAAACCTTCAATTTCACCTCCTTCCTCCCTCTCCTTTTCACTTCCTTCCTTTTTTCCATTTCACCTCTTTTCCTTTCTTCTTTTCTTTTAAAATTTTAAGTTTAATCTTGCAGGAATAGTTTTTTGGCAAGGAAAAAAAAGGAAAGAAAATTTCTTGTTTCTTTTTAAAAAATTTTAAAACAAACTTTTTTAAAAATCTTCATTCTTCTTCTTTTTAAATTAAAGAGAATTGAAGTAATTTAAGAAATTGTAATTGTTTTTTAAATTTTAAATTATAGTAGTATTATAATTAAGGTTGATTGGAGGTAAATTGAGGTTGAGTGGTAAAAAATCATAGTTAAGGTATTAAATGAATTAAAGTATTGATGATTAAACTTAGTGAGTTAAGTATTAAACAATGTTTTTAAGGGTTTTTATGGGTGGATGGTTGGATGGTTAGATTGATTGGGATTAGGCTTTGAAATTAGGTAATTTGAAATTATTTTGAATTTGAGATTTTAAATTATTTTTAAAAGATAAAATGGTAAAAAAAAAGAAATGATGTATGGATAAAGTGAAAGTACTGAAATTTTAAACTGCTTATGTCTGCTTTGCCCTTAATTTGCTTGCTTTCTGTTGGGCTGTTGTTTGGACTTTGCTTAACATAGGCACATTTTTAAACATGAAAAAAATGCCCAAAAAAAACAAAAAAAAAAACCAAAAAAAAAAAAAAAAAAAACAAAAAAAAAAAACCAAAAACAAAAACCCTGAAACTGCCAACAATAATTTGACCAAATTTGGCCAAATGTCACATTTTGCATAAGTCATTTATAGATTTTCAATTTGGTCAAAGAATTTTTACAACAAACAAAAAACAGAAAAGACAAACACAAATGAACGAGAACCCCCAACCCCACATGGCCACACCCATCATGTTCCCATTCTGTTCCATTCTGTTGGTGCTGCAGACTGCATACTGCACATTCTGTAGCATATCATATCAGCCCAAAAAAAAGCCAAAACATAAAAAAAAAAAAAAAAAAAAAAAAAAAAAAAAAAAGGGAAAAAAGACAAAATTTTTAACAACTTTCCAATTTTATGCAACAAAATTCACCAACAGTTGGAAGTTCAACAACCAAAACTGAAAAATTTTCTGCTTGTGGTTTTCACTTTGTTGAAAAACACTTTTGAAATTGCATTAACAAAAAAATAAAACAAACACCAACACCAACAAGTTGCAAGCAAAAATGTTATATTTTTTTCATTCAGTCAATTTTTTTTTTTTTTAATGATGAAAGTAACAAAAAAAAAAAAAAATTCACAAATTGAAAAATTTAATTATTTTTTTTCAAATATAGAGTACCAAATGCCTTTTGATATTTTGGTTTGTTGGTGGCATGTAGGTATAGAAGATCGGGCACATGGCAAAAAAAAAAAATGCAAATTGATTGCATTTTTTTTCATTTTTGCCTTTTTGCATTGAGACTGAGACTTGGCCTATATACTTTTTTATATTTGTTGTTTTATTGCTGCACCGGAGAGATGATATGTGATGATGACCGATGGTGGTGGGGGGTAGTAAAGTACGGTACCGGTTCCGTTTAATCCATCCAATCCCTAGTGTGTAGGTTGGGCAAAATGCAAAAAAATGAATAAAAACGTTAATGAAACAATGAATATATCAATACCAAACAAACAAAAAAATACACATTCTCTACACATTTATTTTCTTGCTATTTTCTTTTATTATATTATTGCACCACTAAGCATTATTGCTTAGCGCATTGCTTTTGTTTGCCACGAGATAGGTAGATCGATCCGATGGAGAGCCACACCCCACAGTGGGGTCCATCCATCCCATCGCTGCTCGCTGTGTCCTGTCCACACACACTGCGATTGCATTGGTAGGACACTAGATGTCATTTTGTCATTTTGTAATTAAATTTTTATTTCTCATATGTATTTGGGATTTATGTAATGTATTTTGAGCTTATTGTAAATAATAAAGATTTATGGTCATGTATGGTATTAATTTGAGTATTTAATGGTTGTTTATATATGAGAACACTGAGAAAGGGATGTTTTGAGAAATGAAAAGGTTGTTGAGAGACAAAATTGAAAAATTGTTGATATCTTGATATTGAGTTTTGTGATGATATTGGAGTTGAGAATGAATGAAATTGTATATTGAAAGTGTTTTTAACAGTTCAGAAGAAGTTTTCTCCATTTTTAATTTACTCATGGATTTTCTTTAAAATTTTGAACCTTAAATGAATGATACTTTTGATAAATGGTTTAAATAAATTGTATTTCATAAATTATATGCAAAAGCATTGTCTAAATTAATTGAGGAATATTAGAGTGTGCGGTACACTGTGGTGGCATTACTTACTCGGCATATCAGACACGGTAAGGGGTGTCACAAATGGAGGGAAATCTCCTTGTGTTGGTTATTCAGGGAGTAGAATTCCTTGTGATTTAATATGGAAGAGGGGGATCACACAGTAGAGCAATCAGTAGCAGCTGAGATACCGGGGGAAGCCCCAGCTCCTCAGAATGCCAGTGGATCGGCTGCACCCATCCCACCCGTACAGTTTCCTGCTTAGTTCGCTCAGCAGATGGCTGCACTATTTTAGCAAATGGCTGGCAATATACCAGTCCAAGGTCCTGTGTAAGCAACTCCAGTGCAACCACCATCCCCAGCCAGACAATATGATAAGTAAATGAAGTATGGGGCAACAAAGTTCAAGGGTACAGTGGACAATACTAACTGGAGAAGGATCGGGCTATTACAAAATTCTAACAGTAAAGTGACTAATGGAACAGTGCAACTTATGACACAATAATTGAAAAATTGCAAATTTGCCTAAAAGACTTAGAATTTGAGAAAATGACCAAAACCAACAAGTTTAGTAACCAAATTGTGGTATGTGGGTGAAGTTGGAGTTCCCATACCTATTAAGCCTTAGAAAGTCAACGAATTAACTTGAATAGTACCATAAATAGTAACTCCAAAATGAAAATTTTCAAGAATGTTAGTTTAAGCATATTTGGGCTAGAATAAAGTATTTATGAATTAATTATTGGATTTATTATGAAATAAGATACTAAAACACTATAAATTTTGTGTTTCAGCTGAAAAAGACTCAGAAGGCCTAAAGGCGATTAGGTCCAGGTTTGTGCACAATAACTTTAAATTATTGTTTTCCCACTGAAAACTTGATTTGTATGCATTGTGTTAATTATGGGTTTTGAGAACTATGGTGTTGCCACTTGTTAATGGAAATTTGATTTTGAAAATTGATTGTGTTTGTGCACAAAAATTTTAAATTATAGTTTTCATAATGGAAATTGATTTGTTAGACATTGTGAATGTGTTTTGTTCATTATCAATTTCGAGAATATTGTGTTGCCTATTCTACAATGGAATTTGAAATGAAAATTATTTATTGATTTTTATAAAATATTTGAACAATATGGTTTTGAATTTAGTTATGGCTTTGAAAATCTTATTTGAAAAATAGTGTGTTGCCTACTTTGTAAATGAAAAGTTTGGAATGAAATATGATTTGTGAATTATATGAAATGTTTGAATAAATTGATTTAAATTGTTTTTAATTCACACTTGGCATGGCAATACTAATATGTTCCTCCTCCACTTGTGGGGTGAGTATGATATTTGATCAGTTTCCTCCCTCTCTGGCTTCCCAGTCTGAGGGGTGAATATGGATGAGTACTCATTAGCTAGCTAGCCACCTCCCTCATTGATTTCGATTAGGGAGAGTGTTTGCCTTGTCATGATGTACACACGGCATGTTTGGAAATTTTGTGTCATGGCCTAAGTTGTGTTATTGTTTGGCAACACTATATTTATTAAATTGTTTGATCAAGTTGTGCTCTATATTAAGCTTTGAAAATTATGATTTGTTATAAACGTGATTTGAGAAAAAAAAAATTGTGAAATGCGATTATGAGGTTTTTGAATGATGATTTGTTCATAATTGTTTTCTATTATGCATTTTATGCTTTATTGTGCACCACTGAGTATTTATATAATCAGCGATAGCTTTAACTTACTATCGCAGATAGGGAAAATGATATAGCAGCAGAGCGAGCTACTACAATTAGAGAAGAGCACAATTGAAGAATTTTTGTACTGGTATTTGTCTATACCCTGGCAGTTTAGTTTGATGTAAATATGATAGTATGTATATGTATCCTTGTAATTTGAGCAGTTGTATAGATAAAATTGTAATAATATTATTGTTGAGATTTTGCATCTGTAAATTAACTTATGATTGTAAATTAATGATTTAAAATGCAATGTGCATGAGTTATGAAATGTTTTGAGATATTAATTCTTGATTTGAAATTTGGATTTTGAGTTTAAGTGTTGCCATTATTGTTGATTTGAAGTTTGGTGGTTGCAAATGAAGTTGTGATTGAGAAATATATTGGGAGTGTTTTTATTTTTAAGTTTTAAAGAACTGTTTTCTCAAAATATATACGGCACTCTACCGAAATTTTTGTAAAAATTACGGAGATTTTAAATATCCAAAAATTTGATTTATGTTTGGACTCTAAATGAAGGTTTTTAAAATTGGAAAAAAAAATTTACCCACCAATTCCAAAACGAATGAAAATTGTTTTAAAATCCCTTGTAGTATATTTAATGGGTTACCGGTAGGTGAAGTACGGAAATTCATTAGATGTACTATGGGAACATGTTACATCTTACGAGGAGTAGGGTGTGACACAAAAGCACGTCAAACTCATGGAAAGGTAGTTCTATTAAGTTTTCCCAGAACTCTTTCCCTTAAATCTTTAATGGACAACCCTTATATACCTTGTTTACTACCACACTGTGGCCTAGCGGATTTGTGACCAGGATGTCTTGGTCACTTTCCTCTACTGGTATTCCCTTTTCTATGGGCAGCTTAACACAAATATATGAATGAGTAGATCCAGGATCCACTAATGCATGCACAAAAGTATTATGATGGAGGAACGTACCCTTGATGACATTTGGAGCATCATGTTCCTCCCATGTCGTTATAGCATAGGCTTTGGTAGGTTTTCCACTTTCTGCTCTCTTCACATACTCTAATATAGGTTTCTGTGAAGTACCGGCTGCCTCAGCCTTACCTGACTTTCTACACCTTAGAGCTGGAGGGGCAGGCCTATCAGTTGATACCGGAGTAGATGTAGCAGTTTTGGGCGTGCAATCTTGGATTAGGTGGTCTGTAGATCCACACCGTAAATAAGCACCTATCATCCTCCAACATTCCCCCTTATGCCATTTTTGGCAATGTGGGCAAGCAATAGATACTGTTGGGGTTGGTCCCCTGAACCCTGTCCCTGGAGAGCTAGCCATTGAAGGTGTGGACTGGTCTCTCCTTGGTGCAAACCGAGATTTGGGCCTCTGTGACTGACCCTGACTTGGTGCTCTACTAAAACTCTTAGTAGGCGAACCTCTAAATTTCTTACTAGGGGCAGAAGATGTACTGGTCTGACCCTGACCTCTTTTCTGCTATCTGCCCCTTCCGTTCTGTTCATTTATTCTAACTTTTTTAACCATCAGTGCGGCTTCCACTAACTTGGCAAACTCTATAATCCCCAACGTTGTAATCATTACTTTAATGTTATCATTGAGTCATTCCTCAAATCTCTTGCATCTCTCGACCTCATTAGGGACTATTTCTCACCCATAGTGGCTCAGTCTGATAAATTCTCTTTCATATTCAGCCACTGTTAGCTGTCTCTGGCGTAGGGTAATAAATTCCTTTCTCTTCTCTTCCAGGTATACACTGCCCACATACTTCTTTCTGAACTCAGTGAGAACGAAATCCCAAGTTATTTGTTCTGGTAGCACCTCACTAGTCACTATATCCCACCATTGGTATGCATCATCTTGAAGTAGTGATACAGCAGCTTCCAAATTCTGCTCTGGAGTACAATGAAGTTGTTTTAAGACGCTTCCTATTCTGTCCAACCAGTTTTCGGCTGTGACAGAATCATCTTCCCTTTTGCCTAGAAAATCCACTGCTCCAAACTTCCTGAGTTTCTCCATATGAGATTTTTGATGTGGAGGTGGTGGTGGTAGTGGTGGCATAACTCCTGCCATCTGTCTAAAGAACTCAGCCATTTGCTGAAATATGGCTATTACATCTGGTACTAGTGGAGCAGGTTCCCTCCTGTCTTTCTCCTGGTTCAGTCATAGATGGAGTATGACTCTCCACCTCCTTATCGACCGGTCTCTGCGAAATGGAGTCCATATTCTAATCAAACTAACAAATCAAAAGATCTGCATTAGAGTCATCTTAACACTTACAATACAATGCATGATATGCAAACTATCTAGGTCCAGAAACGCCTAAACCGTGCTCTGACACCAATAAATGTAACACCCCTCACCTGTCTATAGTGTAGCAGAGCAAGGCATGCTACACGGCGTGCCGGAGAACCTAGTCTGTGATTATCTCTTTTTTTTTTTTTGAACTCAATTTGATTTAAGAAATCTTTATGTGATATTCATAACAAACTGGTTCTATATTCAGATTTTAACAAAATCAGTGTTTCAAAAATAGTAATAAAAATTTGGCAAGGTGCCGTCTGTATTTTAGACAAACTATCCTTCTAAATCTGTTAAAAACAGTTCAATATGATAATCTCAATCTTCCAACTAATTTTTCAGTCTCAAAATTTCATAGTTTGAAAATACAATCCATCATAATTTACATTCATCCAAACACTCTCCATAGGAGTTTAATATGTACAATTTATCATAAACCTTAAAGTTTTAGAATATACAAATTACATAACAAAATGTCAAAATACAACTGATAGTCATTACAAAAGAATCTAAGTCCTACCATGTGTGCAGTATAGTGTAGATGACTCTAGATTCCAGTGTAGATCTAATGTCTCACCTGGTCGTAGGTCTGCTGGGCTCCCCAGCTGTGTTTCCAATACCTACGCATAGTAAAAGCAACGCGCTAAGCAATTCTACTTAGTGGTGCCAAATATAAAGAAATATATACTAAAATAAAATAAATGAATTGTTTATGAATTTATGACATCGATATTCTTTATAGTTGTTGATTCTACTTTTATTTGTTAACCTTTCATTTTTGCTAATTTTGGTGGTGTTATATGTCAATAAACTGAATTTAGCTATTTGAATTTAATAATGCTTAAATCAACTGCCCGTGTAGCCTATACACTGACCAGACTGAATAAATGGATATATTGGCACTGAGTACCTAGTACCTCTGGTCGTCACACCATCGATCACAAAGTGTCTCCCGGTGTGCAAATAGTATGGCTAAAAAGCCATATAGTCAATCAGGTGATAAGCCAAGTATAATAACACAATCTGTATAGCCGTAGGCTATTAAAATTATAGTGCGGCATAATAAGCCGTAAAAACACAATGTGGTATAAAGCCATTTACAGAATAGCTATCAGAATCCTATTGGCATGCCAACCTATCCGAACTAGTCAACTAGGCAAACTAGGGCACATTACAAATTAATTGTTTAATTCTTCATTTTTAGAGTTTACTAGCTATTATGTAATTTACAAGTCAATGCAAATGTTGACCTTTTTAGATATCATGGATAAGTTGATTCTCATATCAACATGTCACAATTTGTAATTCAATATGCTGTCAATATAGTTCAATTTACCCTTTTCACAAGTTGGCATTTATTGCCAAATTACTTTAAGCTTCATTGTATGTAAATGTCAAATTTTCAGTTTTAGTATGCTAGATTGGTCTAGCTTAATATCCTATTTCTCTTGGTTTTTACCTTCTAGTCAAAGAAGCAAAATTGTAGCTCTATGTCTTATTAAACTTTTGGCACAAATTTCAGGTCATTCTGAGTTGTATAGACGAAGATATGGTCAATTTACTAAAGCTGGACAGATTGCATCTTTAGTGCAAAATTTGGTCAATTTTAGGTTAAATTCAGTTCTGGCAGTTTTGGTATCCGAACTTGGGTAAACAATTTGACTTGGTTCTGGTCATTTCTAGGCTTTGGTGTCCTCATAAAAATTGTAGCTCTATGTCTAAGATTTCCATGGTAAAAATTTAAGGTCATTTGGACCAGTTTTGAGTGAGTTATGGTCATCTTAGTGACTACTGTTCATATGGTAAAAAATCTGGGCTTACACTTATCGATTCCGGATTAGGTCATTTTTAAGGTCAGTTTCTAGGCAGAATTTTGGCAACATTTCTACATGAAAGTTGGCCTATTTTGTGTCTAGTTTCACCTCCCATTGGCCTCATACCAATTGAGGTCACCAATTGTCACTTATGGTTCAATTTACCTACTTCCTTCACAATATAAAATCTGCACATAAAGAACACTTCTAAATAACACTTCTCCTCCTTTCAAAACTACAAATACACATTCATAAGACTTCTATACCATTCATCATATCTCATTTATGTCAATTTGGGTAGAATATACAAGTGCTCCATGTACATTATACAACCCTAATTTGCAAGGTTAAATTCAACATAATATATACATGAAAACACTTGATTATAACATATACCTCCCAACCATTACTTCACATACACTGCCCTCAATTCATCTTCACCATAATTCATCAAGAAAATTCATGAAACCAAACACTAATTCATGAATTTAAAGGCTACCAAAAGTGTCAGTTTACTAAGGTATACAAATTGCTTTCCAAACCCTTAATTTCAAGTACATAATGTACATATACATGGAAACTAAATTGCTACAACTTTAAAATGACTAAATCAACATTATTTTCCATCCATTAGAGGTAAGAAAAACTCAAGCAACATAAGTTCTCATGGCTACCAAAATTGAACAATACCATAACACAACAAATTCTTCCATTCTCTTCACCATTCAACTCACCTCAACCTAAACATGAAGTTTACTAAAGCAAGGGAGGCGATTTGGACACTTACCTCTTGAGAGCTTTCCTAAAACTTCACCAAATATTTTTTTTTCTTGTTCCCAATATCATCCTCAAGTTTAGTAGGCAAGCTTTAATGAAGGAATTATATGTGAAAGATGGCTTGAAGTGGAGTGAATGGAGCTTGAAGTGAGCTACAGCAATGGACGTTCAATGGAGAACTAATTCGGCTGGTTGTGTTCTTGAGGTTGAAGATGACTAATTCTGCCCAATTTATTCTTTATATGTCCCATATTTTAAGGTTAGTGGAGCACTAAACTTTATTTTAATGTTTAAATTATTTAAAGTTTCATAATTTATAATTTATGCCTCATTTCTTTCACTATTAATATAATGTACCATATTTTAATTTTTCATGACATTTTCAAAGTGTAATATCATTTATTTTTAATGGACATTGAGGTAAAAAGGCAACTCTAGGTGTCAAATGATGAAAATGCCCCTCTTCGGGTTGTATTCCTGATTTTTCGGTAACACCGATTTTTGTTTGTTTCTCGATTTTTCATTTTTCTTTTACTAATTTATTAATTTTTCTTTGATATTTTTATTGTCAATTATATTTCAATAAGCCTTTAATTATGTCTCAAAATTTAATTCCGAGGGTTCCCCATGGTCCTGAGGTCGATAATTGCCTTCGCCGTAACTTCCCGGTGCGGTCACCCATCGCTGGGGTGCCGGCTCATTTAACTTAGTTTCATTTTTTCACTTTTATTTTTCTTTAATTTTTTTTGTATTTTCTTTTTATTTATTTCATCATTATATGTCTGTTCACTATCGCCAAAGTGTAGTTCCAGACATCCTGATTTTTTAGGACAGATATTAAGTCATCGGAGCAACAGAACGTGCAAAATACGTACAGTGGGGATGTTACACACAAGGCTGCCCAATTGTACATATGCTTCCATCTTCCATATACACTTCACAACCTTACTTCAAAGTACCCATTTCAAGCATATACATAACACCAAACTACTAATACATGTAATAAGCCTAATCAACTTCATTACCCATTAATTACATGTAAAAACAAATTAAACTCCCTTAAAATCCATGGCTGCCAAATTCATGCTTCATCATTAATCATCAATTTCTCTCAAATTTCTTGTCAATTCAATTTATCACAACCTTGAAACAAAGTTTAATGAAGCAAGGGATGAAAAACTAGCACTAACCTTTATTGAGCTTGACCAAAACTTCATCAAATCCTCTTCTTTTTACTTCCAATATACTGCCCATGATGTGTAGACTAAGTTTAATGAAGGAACTTATGAAAATCAAGGCTTGAAAATGGGTAGATGAAGGCTTGTATATGGGGCGGCCATGGATGAAGCTTGGAGGATTTTCAATTTGGCAAAGAAGAAGAATGAAGAAGAAGATGAATTTTTTAGTGGAAAAATCTGTCATAGTGGTCCTTATATACTCCACTAACGCCCCACTAATCACAATTAAAAATTAGATTAATTCAAGATTTCCTTTAATTGCAATTTTTCCCTCTAATTCCCTTAAATTACTTGTTATCTTGAATTTCATTATTCATTAAATTTTCAAAATATAATACCACTTATTTTTCATGTACATTTAGGTTAAAAGTCAACTCTAGGTGTCAAATGACTAAAATGCCCCTCTTTGGGTCAAATTCATACTTTTTTGGTACTACCGATTTACTCCTTGTGCCGCCGATTTCTTTAATTTTCATTTTTGGTTTATACTAACTTATTAATTTTTCTTTGACATTTCTAATGTCAATTACACCTCAATAGACCTTTAATTATGTCTCGAAAATATTTCCCCCTGTAACACCCTCACTGTAACAATTCTGCACATTCTACTGTTCCGATGACCGGTGACGGTCTGGACAGCTAGAATGTCTGGAAAAATAATTAGACTAGAGTGAGGAGTCATAAATAACTCAAATATTAATAAGAAAAATTTAGTAAAAATTTTAGAAATAAAATACAACCAAGTCAAATGAGCCGGTGCCAAGCGATGGGTAACCAGAGGGACTCGCAACTAGGAGCCCTAGACCTGAGAGAAAATTCATAAAATAATTTTTGAGACTCCAGAGAAGGGTCATTGAGGTTCCTATGGCATTAGAATGCCAAGAAAATACTTAAAAAAATTTTTCAATCGGTACAGACAATTTTGACCTGTTAAGCCAAATGGAGGGCATTTTGGTCATTTCGCCTTCAGAGGTGATTTTTGGCCGACTTGTCCAGTTGAGTAAATAATTATTATGACATAAAATGTGAATAAATATTGCTAAAAATTGAATTGAAAATGAGTAGCAAAGAAAAGAAAAGAAAATGAATTAAAATTGCAATTTTGACCTCATGCTTATGTCACTAAGCACTCCCACCCAATCACCACTTGACAAAATAAATAAAAGGGATAAAAATGAAGCAAAAATGAGATAAAAACAAAAGAAACCAGCAGTTTCCCTTCTTCATACGGGCTGAATCAAGAGAGAAAGAGAGAGAAAAGGAAAAGAAAGAAAGAAAGGAAGAAGGAGAAGGAGATGAACAGTAGCAGAAAAAGGGGTTCAGCAGGGCAACATCTTTCTCTTCCGTCCAGGTGAGTTTGGCTCAACATCTACGGCTGATTTTTGGATATGTTTGAGGTATGTATGTGTGGAAGTTATGGTTAAAATTTGGTGATTGTTCAACTATTGGATTTGGAGAAATATATTATTGAACACAGGCTGTCTGTAGGTTGAATTCTGAATTTTGGCTACTGAAATTTGAGAAAAATAAATAGTTAGGATGCTTATAAAATTATGAAATTTGGTACAAATGATATTTGGGATGTTGACGCTGCTGGGTTAAAATTTGGTGAATTTTAGACTTGTGGTTTATGAGATATAAATTGTTTCGCATAAGCTGTCTGAGTAAGACTGATTTCTGCAAAAATTTGTGAGATATATATATATAAGGAATGAAAGAGTTAACTAAGGAAATTTGTGAAAACCTTGACTTTGAGCTAGGGTTTGGGAGTGAAAATTTGACTTTGCTTAGGAAATTGTTAAAGAACATTCTAATGGTCAATTAGTGACCATTTGGGGTAAGTTGACCATAATTAGGAGTGAACTATTGCATGGCAAACTGAAATGGGCATGCTGCCTAGTGACAGCAGCAGGGAGGCTGTGAGTCCAGCCTGTTTGGACCGCCATATCTTTGGCTGTGTAGGTTCAATTGGTGTTTGGCCAATTGGACATAAAACTAGACATATAATGGCACAGTTTTGATGAAGAAACCATGCCCAAAATACCAAAGCAAGTGGACCAAAAGTTGGCCTCAATCCGGATACCCTGCAAGCCAATTCTGCAGAATGACCAAATGAATAGTAACTGTTCATTTGGCCATAACTCACTGTAGAATGGTCCATTTGACCTGAAATTTTTACAGCAACAAGATGAGATATAGACAAACAACTTTCATGAAGAAACCTACCCCAAATTATGACCAGAACCTATCCAACAAGGCAGTGGAAGTCACTGTTCATGGTACTGTAGATTTGGTAAATTCTGCAGATTTGAAATCCGGCCAGCTGTGGTTTTTGGACCATATCTGGAGCTACAAAACTCCAAATGGAGTGATTCAAAAAAGGAAATTCAACTAAACAAAATAAGGAACAACTTT
Source organism: Hevea brasiliensis (assembly GCF_030052815.1). Taxonomy (NCBI): domain Eukaryota; kingdom Viridiplantae; phylum Streptophyta; class Magnoliopsida; order Malpighiales; family Euphorbiaceae; genus Hevea; species Hevea brasiliensis. The sequence goes on from NC_079500.1 coordinate 62,552,968, forward strand.
CATGTTTACTATTTCCTCAAATTCCCACTACAACAGGACCCAATGGAACAATAAAATTGGGTCACAAAAACTGAAAATTCTGCTCTCTCGGTTTTAGGTTTGGAAATGGATTTGGTGGTCAATTCCAACAAGTTTTAAATATAAAATGTGGTACATTGGGGGTGCTAAAACCAATGTACCTATTTTCTATCCAAAAGTCAACATTTTTGTTGACTAATGAGCTGAATAGTGACACCAAAACTTGAAATTCAAAATTTGAAATTAGAAATGCATCTAGGGGACTTTAAATTGCAATTGGCAATTAATACTAGCAAATGTAAAACTCAAAATGTGAGATCTTGGTGTAATTAAAATTAATATATCCACTAAGTATAAACAAGTCAACATTTTGGTTGACTAGTAAGGTGAATAGTAATCAAAATGATTAGTAAATTATGATGAAAACCTATAACCAATTCTAAGCTTAAATGCTTAGAATTGTATGACAAATGTAGACTATGCATCCTAGTCAAAATTGTTAAAAAGGAATTAAGGCCATAAATTTGAAATCCATGAAATGTTTATGGATTACTTGAAACATGAAAAATAAGTCACCTAATTGATGTGAATTGTGATCATATAAATGATCAAATGAATGTATGAATTATAATTGAAATTTATCTTGAAATAATAAAGTCATAAAACACAATATATTAATATTTAATGATATTATGTGCCCTTGTATTGCCTAGACATGTGTGTCAGATTGGATAGTTTGGCATGCCAATAGGGTATTGTTTTAGCAGTACTGCAAAAGGCTTTATGCCTATATTCATAGCTCTATGCCCGTATTCATGGCTCTTATGCCTGTATTCATGGCTTTCATGCCCGATTATGTGATATCATGGCTTTTTAGCCATACTGACTGCATACGTGGTTGACGTTCTGCGTCCCATGGTATGACGGCCCGAGGCACCGCGGTGTCTAGAGCCAATGACCCGTTATCCAGTTTAGTCAGTCTGTCGTAGGTTACTTGGGCAGTGTAATTTATTGAAATAAATTAAGACTATTAGTAATTAAAAATATTAGAAATCAAATAAATGAGTTAATAAGACTTCAAAAGAATTAGTTACAATTATGAAATGATCCAAACCACATAAAAATTGTTAAGTAAAATGATAAAAGAGTTGCAAAAATAGGTATAACTTAACTAAATATTTTAAATGTACCTTCTATTTCCATATAAATATGAACTGAGTATTTTTATTAATTCTAATGTTGTACATTATCACTGTGAATTTCGGAATTAAATGCTTCCAAAGCGAAACAAATGAGAACAAAAGATAATTAATATTAGACACATTGTATTAAATTAAATTGATTCTTAAATATTCAAATTATGCTTCGTTCTTTCTTTATTTGTATATTTTATTTTCTTGTTCTATTATTGCACCACTAAGCAGCAATGCTTAGCGCGATGGATTTGTTTCCTCGCGCAGGTACTTTGACTAAGATTTTTTGAGTCGGATCTGCGAAGTGGAGTATTCAAGGTTGTCACCTCCTCAGCAATGCATGTAGATAGGGCCCATATAGATCATATTTTGTATTTAGTATAAAATGCTAGATATTGTATTATAATGTAGATTATGAGCAGGTAATTAATAGAAATGTAATGTAATTTAATAAATTAGCTTTTTCATATGTAATTAATTTATATATCATGTAAATTATGAAATTATGTAAATTAAAGAAATTTGAAAATTTTACTTATGTGATTTGAGCATGAATGAGATTGTATGGATTCGAAGACAGATTTGAAATATATAGATAATGTATGGAAATGAATATGAAATTGAGATATATGAATGAGATGTGAATTATGAGATGGTTATGAAAATAATTGATGAGATTTTATTTGTAAAATATTATTGAAACTTTCAAACAGGTAAATAGTAAAATATGACAACTGGTAATAAAATAGGGGAAACTCCACTGGCTTCTCCGTCGAAAAATAATTAATATTAAAATATAACGAGATCAAAATATAAAAGGAATAAAGTAAGATAAGATAGGGTGCTCCGGCACCGAATGTAGCACACTTTGCTTGGCTACACTGTAGTCGGGTGAGGGGTGTTACACCCCCAGTTCCCTGCGGTCCAGGGCTAGTCAACGGTCCTCGCTCTAACTTCCTGGTGCAGTCATCCATCGCTACGAGTTCAGCTCGTTTAACGTAGTCACATTGTACTCTTTTATTTTTTCTTAATTTTTCTTGTATTTTCTTTTTATTTATTTCATCATTTTTTGCATGTTTACTATCACTGAAGTGTAGTTCCAAACATTCCGACTTTCTGGGGCAGACATTAGCCATCAGAACAGTAGGATGTACGAACTACGAAAATGAGAATGTCACACGTCTACAGTGTAGCTGAGTAAGGCGTGCCACACAGCGTGCCAGAGCACCGAGTCTATGATTGTCTTATTTTTTGAACACTCAATTTGTTTTAGGAAACCTTTATGTAATATTCCTATCATGTTGGTTATATTTTTATATTTTAGTAAAACTGAGTATTGAAAATTTTTTAACACAAATCTGGCAAAGAACCGTCTGTATTTGGAACAAACAATCCTTCTAGACCTGTTAAAAACAATTCAATATAATATTCTCAAAATCTCAACTATTTCACAGTCTCAATATCATAGTGCAGTCTATTGATTTTCACAGTATTTAAACAGTTTCAAAATACAGTCCATTATAATTTAAATACATCCAGACAATCTCCATATAAGTTTAATATATATAATTTATTATAAACCTTAAAGTTTTATTGTAACACCCTCACTGTAGCAATTCTTTATATTCTACTGTTTCGGTGACCAGTGTCAGTCCGGACAGCTAGAACGTCTGCAAAAATATTTAAACTAAAGTGAGGAACCATAATTAACTCAAATATTAAGAAGAAAAATTTAGGAAAAATTTTAGAAATAAAATACAACCAAGTTAAATGAGCCTGTGCTTTAGCGATGGGTAACCTAGTGGGAATTGCGGTCTTCGCAACTAGAAGCCCTAAACCGGGGAGAAAATTTGTGAAATAATTTTTCAGACTCCAGAGAAGAGTCATTGAGGTTTCTATGGCATTAGAATGCCAAGAAAAGACTTAGAAAAAGTTTTAGATCGATACAGACAATTTTAGTCTGTTAAGCCAAACGGAGGGCATTTTGGCCATTTCGTCTGCAGAGATGATTTTTGAAATAATTATTATGATCTAAAATATGAATAAATATTGCTAAAAATTGAATTGAAAATGAGTAGAGAAAAGAAAATGAAAGAAAATACCTAATTATGACATCATATGATGTCATTAAAAACCTATCCACCAATCACAATTAAGCACCACTTAATTAAGTAATAAAAGAGGATAAATGAGACCCAAAATTGAAAAAAATATTCTGCTCTTTTCTTCCTCAAAGTTGCCGCACCACAGTGGAAGAGTTCCTCTTCCATTTTTCAAGCTTTCAAGCTTGAATTCCCACCCTTCTTCACCGTAAAAGCCCTAACCACCTTCACTAAAAATTACACCCACACCAAGGAGAAGTATTTGGCTGCCAAGAAATTTGAAGAAAGTGAAAAAAATTCTAAGGTTTCAATAAGCCAAGAGAGTGGTTAAAGAGGTTAGTGCACTAACCATACCCTTTATCTTTCCTAAGCATGAAAAGCATGCTTGATTAAGTTGAAATGGCATGAAAATAAAAGAAAACTTGGAATGTGTTGAAGTTTCAATTTGTGGCAGCCCTAGGAAGTAAATGAATTTGATGGTTTTGATGATTTTGTTTTAGTTAGTGAAGTTGATTAATGAAGTTTAAGGCATTAGAAATCAAAATGCATGGATGTATGATTGAGATTAAAATTATAAGTTAGGGTTTTGACCTAACTAAATTTTTGTATTATTGCTTGGAATTTGATGATGTTGAGATTATTTAATGACCACTAGAAGTGCCAAATATGTCAAATGAAGTTTGTGGAGTTGGGAGAATTGAATTTGGGAGTGTTGATTCTTAGCAAGAAATTTAGACTTTTGTGTCCAATCTATTATTTGAGCTATAACTGGAGTTGTATAAGTTCAATTGGTACAAGGCCAATTGGACATGAAACTAAACACATAATGGTACAACTTTGGTGCAGAACCCTGCCCAGAAAACCAAATCAAGTTGACCTAAAAATTACCCTAATCCGGGTGACTAACATGCTGTCCCTAGAAAATGATTAAATAAATAGTATTTGTTCAAATGGTCATAACTCAGTGCAGAAAAGTTCAATTGATCTGAAATTTTACCAGCAGAAATTTGAGACATGGCCCTACAACTTTTATGAAGAACACAAACTCAAATTCTGAACCTAACTAATTCAAATTACCAATCAATATTAGGTCACCAAATCTGCCAGAACCAGTTTTGCCCAGAACTCTGGATTCTATCCAATCCAGCCAGTTATGGTGTTTAGGCCATAACTTAAGCTACAAAACATCAAATGGAGTGATTCAAAAAAAGAAATGTAACTAGAAACAATAAGAAACAACTTTCATGAAGACAATTTTGTCAAATCCCTACTGTGCAAATGACCAATGGAACAGTAAACTTAGTGCTTGAAATCTGAAAATTGTAAAGCAACCAACACTAAGCTTTGAAATGGTATTGGTAACCAATACCAACAACTTTAGAATGCAAAATATGGTATCTTGGTGAACTTAGGTTCAATAAATTTATTATGAATTAAAAAGTCAATAATTTGAGTGAATAGTAATGTGAATAGTAATACAAAGACACAAAGTGTAATAACTAAATTGGTAGAGGGAATTAATGTAAGAAATTTAGAATCCATAAAACATTCGTGCATTGCTTGGAATAGAAATAGTAATTTACCTAATGACTTAATGAAAATTTAAGTTATGAGAGTATATATGATTAAGATTTGTATTCCCATTACTAGTAGGTCTAATAAAACATGTGTGATACCACTTGAATATGAAATGAAATTAACCTAGATGGATTGTTGAGACTTATACTCCCAACACCAATGGAGTTCATAATATATTAGCAATACCACTTGTGTAACACCCCTCACCTAACTACACAGTGTAGCTGAGCAAGGCGTGCTATAATCGGTGCCGGAGCACCCTAACATACCTTAATTTATTTTTTTAATAATTTTGAATTCGTTTAATTTAACATCAATTATTTTTCGATGGAGAAACCAGCGGAGTTTCTCCTATTTTATTATCGTTTGGCATATTTCAATATTCACCTATTTTGAAATTCAATAATATTTTCAAAATAAAATCTTATCCATGCTAATCATAATTATCTCATCAATCATTCTGATAATTTTCTCATTTTTCAAATCTCATCCATGCATTTCCATTCATACTCAATTCATATGTAAACATTCTCAAATTACATAAGCAAAATTTTCAAATTTTCTTAATTTACATAATTTACAAAATAATTATAAAATTTCATAATTTACATGATATATAAATTAATTACATATGAAAAAGCTAATTAATTAATTTACATCGCATTCCTATTAATTACCTATTCATAATATACATTAAAATACAATATCTAAGCATTTTATACAAAATATAAAATATAATCTATATGGGTCATATCTACATGCATTGCTGAGGAGGTGACAACCTTGAATACTTCAGACACTTCTGCAGATCAGAACTCCCAAAATTTCCAGTCAAACGTCCATTGCGTTCTAGCTTCAGTACCTACGCGAAGGAAACAATTCCATCGCGCTAAGCATTGTTGCTTAGTGGTGCAATAATATAACAAGAAAATAATATACAAATAAAGATAGAAACAAAATTCGGATAATTAAGATTTATTTATACTTCACATGCGATTTCAAAAATTTAATATGTTTTATCGTAATTTAGTCTTCTTTGAAAGTGTTTATTTCGCCAATGTACAGTAATAATGTACAAAGAAAAAATGATCTAAAAATAATAAATTTATGCTTATATTATTGTATAAGTCACATTTGCAATATTTATTTATGTTATAATTTTTTTTTGCTAATCTTTTAGCATTTTCTCAATACTTGCTAGATTGTCTCAGATTATCTCATAATAAGTAAGTTTTAATATCGGTCCAGTTTATTTCGATTCTTTCTAATAAATAATTATTCTAATTTATTTTAGGTCATCTTACTCATTTATTTTATTTAATTTCTAATATTTTTAATTGCTAATATTCTTAACTTATTTCGATAAATTTCACTACCCAAGTAACCTATGATAGGCTGACTAAACTGGATAATGGGTCGTTGGCACTGGACACCGCGGTGCCTCGAGCCGTCATACCATGGGACGCGTAAAAAGTCATGATAACACATAATCGATGCGGGCATAAAAGCTATGAGTGCGGGCATAAAAGCCATGAGTGCGGGCATAAAGCCATGACTACGGGCATAAAGCCATGAATACAGACATAAAGCCTTTCGCAGTACTGCTATAACAATACCCTATTGGCATGCCAAACTATCAAATCTGACATACATGTCTAGGCAATACAATGGCACATAATATCATTAAATATTAATATATTGTATTTTATGACTTCATTATTTCATAATAATTTTCAATTATAATGTATACATTCATTTGATCAAATATATTATCATAATTCACATCAATTATCCTTTTATATCATTGTACTCAAAGTACTTTTCCTTTCTACAATAATGAAAACTAATGTCTCATTCATATATTAATATGGTTCATTTATTCATTTATTATGTTATTCATATTGATCACAATTCAAAACAATGGTTCACATGTACCATTGTATTCAAAACATTCTTCCTTTCTCATTTATACATTCAAAAATCTACTTATGTAATTACAAATTTTATATTTCAAGTTGAATTACTAAGATTTTATGAATTCGATTTGTGATGGGCATATAAGCCCTAACTATCTATTCACATTAATTAGGTGACTTACTTTTCATGTTTCAAGCAATCCATAAACATTTCATGGATTTCAAATTTATGGCCTTAATTTCCCTTTAACAATTTTGTCTAGGATGTATAGTCCACATTTGTCATACAATTCTAAGCATTTAAGCTTAGAATTGGTTATAGGTCTTCATCTTAGTTTGCTAATCATTTTGATTACTATTCACCTTACTAGTCAACCAAAATGTTGACTTTTTCATACTTAATGGATATGTTAATTCTAATTACACCAAGATCCCACATTTTGAGTTTTACATTTGCTAGTATTAATTGCCAATTGCAATTTAAAGTTCCCTAGATGCATTTCTAAATTTTTAGTTTTGATTACCTAAGTTTACTGTTCCATTGGACAATTTTACAGTGGAAACTGGGCTAACCTTTCTTCATCAAAGTTGTTCCTTATTGTGTCTTCTTTAATTCCCTTTTTGAATCACTCCATTTGGAGTTTTGTAGCTCAAGTTATGGTCATTTTACCATAACTGGCCGGATTGACCACCCAGAATTTCTGGGCAATTTGGTTCTGCCAGATTTGGTGACCTAAGTTTGGTTGACAATTTGACTAGGTTATGGTCAGAATTTGGATTTGTGTTCTTCATGAAAGTTTTAGAGCTATGTCTCAGCTATCTTCTGGTAAAATTTAGGTCAATTTGACTCTTCTACACTGAGTTATGACTAAATGAATAAATACTGTTTATTTGGTCATTTTTCCCAGGCAGAATGCAAGTCACCCGAATTAGGGCAATTTTTAGGTCAGCTTAGTTTGGTTTTCTGGGCAGGGTTTCTTCACCAAAGTTGTGCCATTATGTGTCTAGTTTCATGTTCAATTGGCCTTGCACCAATTGAACCTATACAACTCCATTTATGGCTGCCCAAACCTGCTGGACTCATAACCAGTCCTGCAGTGCACATTGGACAGCATACATAACCTCAATTCTCCTGGCACCATTCACTCAATTTCCTACTCAAACATGACCAAATAGTCACTAATTGACCATTACAACCTCTTTTCACCAATACTTAAACAAAATCCAAATTTTGGTGCCCAAACCCTAACTCCAACAATTTCAATTCTCTATATATATACAATCCATGAATTAAAATACCAAGATCATGTTTAATGGCAGCCATACATAACTATTATGCTATCAAATTGTTGAAACCCTAGGTGCCCTAAGGCTGCCAAAATTTCATGGGGCAAGTTCATGCATCTTTAGTTCATTTTTCATCATATTTTTAACTTAACTCAACTTAAATTCATGCTTAGAAAATAATTGAAGCAAGAAATTTAGCACTAACCTCTTGGATGAATTTTTACCCTTCACTTTCCTTCACTTTCTCCTCTTTTAATGGCTGCCTAAGTCTAGCTCTAGTGGTAAGGGAAATTTTTTGTGAAGAGAGGGTGAGGTTTTATGGTGTAGTTGGCTAGGGAATCAAGCTCATTTGGAGCTTTAATGGTGGTCTTCCTCTCTTTTTTCTCTTTGGTGCGGGAATAAGAAGAAGGGGCTACTGGAATTGTTTCATTTTTTTCTCATTTTTATGTCATTTTAATCCCTTTTAATTTGCATGTCAAATAGTGATTGGGTGGATAGTGTTTAATGACATCTTATGATGTCATAATTTCTAATTTCTTTCATTTTCTTTTCTTCTTTTCTCTACTCATTTTTAATTCAATTTTTAGCAATATTTATTCATATTTTAGATTATAATAATTATTTACTTAACTGGACAAGTCGGCCAAAAATCATCTCTAAAGATGAAATGACCAAAATGCTCTCCGTTTGGCTTAACAGACTAAAATTATCTGTACCAATTGAAAAATTTTTTCTAAACCTTTTCTTGGCATTCTAATGGCATAGAACCCTCAATGACTCTTCTCTAAAGTCCCAAAAATTATTTTATGAATTTTCTCCCAAGTCTAGGGCTCCTAGTTGCGAGAACCGCAACTTCCCACTGGGTTACCCATCGCTAGGGCATTGGCTCATTTAACTTGGTTGTATTTTATTTCTAAAATTTTTCTTAAATTTTTCTTATTAATATTTGAGTTATTTATGGCTCCTCACTCTAGCCTAATTATTTTTTTCCAGACGTTCTAGCTGTCCGGACTGACACCGATCATCGGAACAGTAGAATATACGTAATTGCTACAGTGAGGGTGTTACAACTTGAAGTATGAAATGTGCTTTACATGAATAGATTGTTGAATGAATAAATGTGATAAAAGTGTCATTTAAGATTTAGGTTCCCATCAAAAGAGAAAGGAAAGATGTTTTGAATGTGAATGGTACATGAGATTAAATGAATGTGAATTGTAATTAGTTTGAATATTACGATGAATGCATAAATTACCTAGAAATGTGAATTTAGAAATTATGTTTCCATTATAAACAAAATTAGAATGCTATAAAAATATAAACGAAAAATATAATGAAATGATGAAACATATAAACTCTTAATGGTACTATGTGCCCATGTATTGCCTAAACACGTGTGTCAGATTGGATAGATTGGCATCCTAATAGGGTATTGTTTTAGCAGTACTGCGAAAGGCTTTATGCTCGTATTCATGGCTTTATGCCCGTATTCATGGCTTTATGCCCGTATTCATGGCTTTATGCCAACATTTATGGCTTTATGCTCGATTATGTGTTATCATGGCTTTTTAGCCATACTAGCTGCATACGTGGTTGACGTTCTGCGTCCCATGGTATGACGGCCCGAGGCACCGCATTTTCCAGTGCCAACGACCCGTAACCAGTTTAGTCAACCTGTCATAAGTTACCTGGGCAGAAATAAAATGATTGAAATAAGTTAAAAATATTAGAAATTAAATAAATCAGTGAGAAAAATCCGAAAGGTATTAAACTAGTATTAAGAATTTAATGATTATGAAATGATCCATATGATATATAAAATATTAAGAGAGTAAATGAAAGACTAGGAAAATAAGCATAATGTAAGCAATTATTAGAAATGCATCCTCCATAATAATATAAACATAAACTAAATATTTAGATTTATTTGTACATTATATAAATGATTATTGTAAAGTTATGACAGAAGAGATTCTAGAGAGCAGCATAAATAATGAAAAATGTACTATATGGAAAATTTCATATGAACCCAGTAAAATTCTTGAGTATAGAAAATATGCTCCAATTATTTTTATTTGTATATATTATTTCTTGTCATATTATTACACCACTAAGCAGCAATGCTTAGCGCGATGAATTTGTTACCTCACGCAGGTACTGAAGTTAAAGCCCAGCGAATACTAAACAGAGATTTTGGAGTCTAATCTGCAGAGTGCAGGTTGTCACCTCCTCAGCAATGCATGTAGATAGGGTCCATATAAATCATATTATGTATTTTGTACATTATAATTAGTTATTATTTATAATGTAAACTATGAATTGCATGTTGAAATATAGATTATGGAACTGTAATTAATTTATAGATCATGTAAATTATGAAATTATGTAATTATTTTGTAAATTATGTAAATTAAGGAAATTTGAAAATTTTGCTTATATAATTTGAGAATGTTTACATATGAATTGAGTATGAATAGATTTGTACAAATGAGTATGTGAATTACAAGAATTGAATGTGAGATGAATATGATGAGATGAATGATATTTTTATTGTAAAATATTATTGAAAATTTCAAACAAGTGAATAGTGAAATACGCCAAATGGTAATAGAAACAGCGGAAACTCCGCTGATTTCTCCGTAGAAAAATAATTGATATTAAATTATAACGAGAAAAAAAAATTATTAAAAGAATAAAGTAAGATAAGATAGGGTGCTCCAGCACCTAATGTAGTACGCCTTGCTCGGCTACACTGTAGTCGAGTGAGGGTTGTTACATTTATTGGTGTCAGAGCACGATTTATGCATTCCTAGGCATAGATAGATAGAATGAGATAGTGTGCATAACATGCATTGCATTCGTATGAGTCGAGGTGACACTAATGCAGATCTGTTTTCTTGGTTATTTTAGGTTGAGGTATGGACTCAGAATCGTAGAGGGCAGTAGAAGAAGAAGTAGTAAGCCATTTACCGACTGGGAGTGATATTGGAAATCGGGGAGATCCTACTCCACCAGTGCAAAAGGTGCTTGTACAACCCCAACAGGCTTTGTTTGAGTAGATGACTAAATTCTTTCGACAAATAACTGGGGTTATTCTACCACCGCTTCAGCGGAAATCATCTTTAGGAAAAATTAGGAAGTATGGAGCTGTAGATTTCAATGGTAGAAAGGAAGATGATTCTTCAGCGGCTGAGTATTAGTTAGAAAGGACTGAAAGAGTCCTACAGCAGCTCCATTGCACACCAGAATAGAGTTTGGAGTGTGCAGTTTCATTGTTACAAGAAGCTGCATATCGATGGTGGGATGTTGTAACCAAGGTAGTGCTACCAGTCGACGTAACTTGTGAATTATTTCTGATAGAGTTCAGAAAGAAATATATTAGCTGTGTTCATGAAGAGGAATAGAAGAGGAGTGGTGATCAGCAAAAGAGAAAATTTGGACAGTCTAGTAATAAGAAGCCGAGAGAATAGTTAAGTCAAACATTTCATCAAAGTAGGAGATCTAGACCCAAGCATATACCCAAAAGAGATCAACTAGAAACACTAGCAGTGAGTGCGCCAGGACTAACAAGAAAATATGGCCATTGTAACAAGTAGCATAAAGGTGAATGTAAGGGATTGACTAGAGCCTGTTATATATGTGGGGCCATAGACCACCGTCTGAAAGATTATCCTAAGACGAATTTACCACGGACCCAAACAGAGGTCATGGAATGACCAAGTACAACAGTAACACCACTTCCAAATGTCACCCGAGCCGGAGAGGAGCAAGAAGCCCCAAATGTGAATTTGAGGTAAAGTATCCTTCCTTTATGATATGCCTAATTGTATAACGATAGATTCGAAAAGACTAAGTAATACCATATATATATATAAAAGGAGTAGATAGAGGGAGCAATAGAAATGTAAAGGAATTATCTCAGATACCTACACCCGGTAAATTTTGAGGGCAAAATTTTTGTTAGAGGGAAAGAATTGTAACACCCTCACTGTAGCAATTCCATACATTCTACTGTTTTGGTGATCGGTGTCAGTTCGAACAGCTAGAACGTCTGAAAAAATATTTAAACTAAAGTGAGGAACCATAATTAACTCAAATATTAATAAGAAAAATTTAGGAAAAATTTTAGAAATAAAATACAACCAAGTTAAATGAGATGGTACCCTAGCGATGGGTAACCCAGTGGGAAGTTGTGGTCTTCGCAACTAGAAGCCTTAAACCTGAGAGAAAATTCGTGACATAATTTTTGAGACTCCAGAGAAGAGTCATTGTGGTTTCTACGACATTAGAATGCCAAGAAAAGTCTTAGAAAAATTTTTAGATTAGTACAAACAATTTTAGTTTGTTCAGCCAAACGGAGGGCATTTTGGTCATTTTGTTTTCAGAGATGATTTTTGGCCAACTTGTCCAGTTAAGTAAATAATTATTATGATCTAAAATATGAATAAATATTGCTAAAAATTGAATTGAAAATGAGTAGAGAAAACAAGAAAAGAAAATGAAAGAAAATATCTAATTATGACATCACATGATGTCATTAAAAACCTATCCACGAATCACATTTAAGCACCACTTAATTAATTAATAAAAGAGGATAAATGAGACCAAAAATTGAAAAAAATATTCTGCTCCTTCTTTCCTCAAAGTTGCTGCACCACCATGGAAGAGTTCCTCTTCCATTTTTCAAGCTTTCAAGCTTGAATTCCCACCCTTCCTCACCCTAAAAGCCCTAAACCACCTTCACTAAAAATTACACTCACACCAAGGAGAAGTGTTTGGCTACCAAGAAATTTGAAGAAAGTGAAAAAAAATTCTAAGGTTTCAACAAGCCAATAGAGTGGTTAAAGAGGTTAGTGCATACCCTTTATCTTTCCTAAGCATGAAAAGCATGCTTGATTAAGTTAAAATGGCATGAAAAGAAAAGAAAACTTGGAATCTGTTGAGGTTTCAATTTGTGGTAGCCCTAGGAAGTAAATGAATTTGATGTTTTTGATGATTTTGCTTTAGTTAGTAAGTTGATTAATGAAGTTTAAGGCATTAGAAATCAAATTGCATGGATGTATGATTGAAATTGAAATTATAAGTTAGGGTTTTGACCTAACTTAGTTTTTGTATTATTACTTGGAATTTGATGATGTTGAGATGATTTAATGACCATTAGAAGTGCCAAATATGTCAAATGAAGTTTGTGGAGTTGGGAGAATTGAATTTGGGAGTGTTGATTCTTATGCAGGAAATTCGGACCTTTGAGTCCAATGTATTATTTGAGCTATAACTGGAGTTGTATAGGTTCAATTGGGCTAACTGGACATGAAACTAGACACATAATGGTACAACTTTGGTGAAGAAACCCTGCTCAGAAAACCAAACCAAGTTTACCTAAAAATTAACCTAATCTGGGTGACCAACATGCTGTCCATGGAAAATGACTAAATAAACAGTGTTTGTTTAAGTGGTTATAACTCAGTATAGAAAAGTTCAATTGATCTAAAATTTTACTAGCAAAAATCTGAGACATAGTCCTACAACTTTTATAAAGAAACAAACTCAAATTCTTAACCTAACCAATTCAAATTTCCAACCAAACTTAGATCGCCAAATCTGCCAGAACTAGTTTTGCACAGAATTCTGGATTCTGTCTAATCCGGCCAGTTATGGTGTTTAGGCCATAAGTTGAGCTACAAAACACCAAATGGAATGATTCAAAAAAGGAAATGTAACTAGACACAATAAGAAACAACTTTCATGAAGACAATTTTGTCAAATTTCTACTGTACAAATGACCAATGGAACAGTAAACTTAGTGCTTGAAATCTGAAAATTGTAAAGTAACCAACACTAAGCTTTGAAATGGTATTGGCAACCAATACCAACAACTTTAGAATGCAAATGTGGTATCTTGGTGAATTTAGGTTCAATAAATTTATTATGTATTAAAAAGTCAACAATTTGAGTGAATAGTAATGTGAATAGTAATACAAAGACACAAAGTGTAATAACTAAATTGGTAGAGGGAATTAAGGTATGAAATTTGGAATCCATGAAACATTCATGGATTACTTGAAATAGAAATAGTAAGTCACCTAATGACTTAATGAACATTTAAGTTATGTGAGTATATATGATTAAGATTTATATTCCCATTACTGGTAGGTGTAATAAAACATGAGTGATACCACTCGAATATGAAATGAAATTAACCTAGATGGATTGTTGAGACTTATACTCCTAACACCAATGGAGTTCATAATATATTAGTAATACAACTTGAAGTATGAAATGTACTTTACATGAATTGATTGTTGAATGAATAAATGAGATAAAAGTATCATTTGGGATTTAGGTTCCCATCAAGAGAGAAAGAAAAGAAGTTTTGAATGTGAATGGTACATGAGATTAAATGAATGTGAATTGTAATTAGTATGAATATTACGATGAATGCATAAATTACATAGAAATGTGAATTTGGAAATTATGTTTCCATTATAAATAAAATTAGAATGCTATAAGAATATAAATGAAAAATATAATGAAATGATGAAACATATAAACTCTTAATGGTACTATGTGCCCATGTATTGCCTAGACACGTGTGTCAGATTGGATAGATTGGCATGCCAATAGGGTATTGTTTTAGCAGTACTGCAAAAGGCTTTATGCCCGTATTCATAGTTTTATGCCCGTATTCATGGCTTTATGCCAACATACAGGGCTTTTATGCCCGATTATGTTTTATCATGGCTTTTTAGCCATACTGACTGCATACGTGGTATCATAGCCCGAGGCACTGCGGTGTCCAGTGCCAATGACCCGCTATCTAGTTTAGTCAGCCTGTCATGGGTTACTTGGTCAGAAAAAAAATGATTGAAATAAATTAAAAATATTAGAAACTAAATAAATCAGTGAGAAAAATCCGAAAGGTATTAAACTAGTATTAAGAATTTAATTATTACGAAAGGATCCACAACACAGAGAAAATATTTAGAGAGTAAATGAAAGACTAGCAAAATAGCATAACGTAAGCAATTATTAGAAATGCATCCTCCATAATAATATAAACATAAACTAAATATTTAGATTTATTTGTACATTATATAAATGATTATTGTAAACTTATGATAGAAGAGATTCTAGATGTAACACCCCTATGTTCGGTAGTGCGTTCTACTATTCCAATGACCAGTGTTGTTCGGATAGCTAGAATGCCTAAAACTACACCTCGATATGAGTGAGGAGACATAAAATAATGAAATACAAGAAAAGAAAACACAAGAAAAACAAAGGAAAAATAATAGCAAAGAAATGTAACCAAGTTAAGCGAGCCGAGAACCCTAGCAATGGGTGACTGCACCGGGAAGTCACGGCGTGGACCGTTGACTAGCCCTGGACCGCGAGGAATCCTGGAAATTATTTTTAGAACTTAAAGAGACATCAATTGAAGTATAAATACCATTAGAAATATCAAACAAAAATTAATTAATTAGTACAAAGAAAAGTGAGAAATCAAAAAACGGACAAAATCCGGTGTTACCGAAAAATCGAGAATGGAACCCGAACAGGGGCATTGTGGTCATTTGACACCCCGAGTTGTCTTTTGACCTAAATGTCCATTAAAAAAAATAATATTACATCTGGAAAATATAATGAAAAATTAATTTAGTGGTGCCTAATGTAAATAGCAAGAATGGGGTTCCAATTGGGTAATTAACATTTAAAACATATAATATAGTTAAATTAGGGTGAGTGGAGCACTATGGATTAAAATATTCACTAAGTGGGCAGATGTATACCCATTATACTTCATCTTCAACCTTTCAAAACCTCCATGCCGAAATGAAATCCATTAAAATCCTCTATAGCCGAAATCTTTAAAGCTTCCAAACCTCCTCCATTTTCACCTCTAAACACCAAAGTTTCTTCACTAATCTTGATCCCCACCTCACAAGGAAGAAGTAGATACTAAAATCAAGGGAGTTTGGTGAAGATTTAACAAGGCTCAACAATAGGTAAGTGTTTAAATTGATTTATTTTTTAAGTAAAGTTTATGGGAAGCTTGAGATCATTGAATTGATGAAGAAATTTTGAGATTTTGGTGAATTGTTATTATGCACTAGTTTAGGCAGCCATGGCAATTTAAGAACTTGAATTATTTTCATATGCATTTGATGGGTATTAGTGTTGATTAAAGTAAATCAAAGTTTAGTCGGTTAATTATTGATGTATGTTAAATTGAACACTTGAATTGGAAATTTTTGTTGAATTTGGAATTGCATGCGTGATTGTCTAAATGGACAGCCATGGGATTGTACACTAAATGAAATATTATTACATGTATTGTGGAGAATTAACTTTGACTAATGTGATTCAAAGTTTTGGTAAGTTAACTTCATGTATATGGAATGGTGACCAAGTGAAAAATTTGAGTTTGAAGGCAATTATGGAGGTATATCATTGCGGCAGTTTGTTAACTCTTAAAGAATGCTGGAATTCATGCTTGGTTTATGGAATAATAATGTTGAATTGTGATAGTGGTTATGGCAGTTTGAGTGTATGTATGATGGTGTGAGGTTGGACATGTAAAAGTGTTATGGTTAGGTGATTGAATTGTTGTAAATTGGGTTTGAAAAAAATTCTGTACTAAATGGTGCACATTGAATGTAATTGTAAGCTGCCAAAATGACCTATAATATGTTGTGAATTATGTTTAGGTTATGGTACAACCAGAATTGGCTTGAATGTTGAGTTTGGTAAGTGTTAAAAGTGATCGTTGATGTGTATGAAAGAAATGCAATAAGGCAGTTTGTGTTTTGGGCCTAGAACTTTAAGTGTGTGGCTCCAATTGGTATGAGACCAATTGGAGGTGAAACTAGGCACAAAATGTGCCAACTTTCATGAAGGAAGCATGCCAAAATTCTGCTTATAAGGTAACTTGAAAAATGACCAAATCCGGATTAGTGCAATTAAGGCCTGAAAATTTACCATTTGGGCAGCAGTTAGTATTTAGCCATAACTCCCTTAAAACAGGTCCAATTGACCTGAAATTTTGACCATGAATAGTTAAGACCCATATCTACAAGTCTTATGAAGACACCAAAACCCAGAAATGACCATAAGTAAGTCACACAGCTTGCACAAGTTCGGGTCCAAAAACTGGCCGAACCAAAATTGACCTAAAATGACCTAAAGTGACCAATTTTGATGTATTTTGACCAGCAATAGTAAAATGACCATAACTTGGCCTACATAACTCAGAATGACCTGAAATTTTGCCCCGCATGCAATAAGACATAGATCTATAAGTTTGTAGTTTAGACTGAAACTCGAAAATCGAGGAAATGAATTTGGTAACATTGAAACCTAAATTACCTAGAATGCATCAGGGGTTGACATATCGGGTTGATTAAGCAAATAATAGCATTCAGTGAATTAATTATCAAGCATTATCGTTAGAGACAGTTTAATTGAGTATTGAAACACTTCAAATTGTGTTTCTCAATTAGCAAAGACTCAGGAAAAGGGAAGGAAACACTGAGTCAAGGCCAGGAGACAATTATCAGAGGTTTGTGCACAACAGCTAATTCTTTTGAATTTTTCAATTGAAATGAATTATGACTATTTGTACATTATTGTTTTAAATTGTGGAAATATGTTTGAATGAATATTTATTACTTGAAAAGCATTGTAAATGGTTTGAAACTGTGAAAATTATTTAAATGATATTGATAGATACTTATTGATTGAAAAGCATTGTAAATGATTTGAAACCACAGCTATCATGTATATTGATTGTATTCCTTGCTAGCTTGTCGAGTGGGACGAATTCAATTCCCTCTCTCGCTGAAGTGTTGAGGTGTGTGCCTGTTGAGGACAAATAGAATGAGTACTCATATTTTTGCTAGCTAGCTCTGTTATTCCTCATTAGCCATTGACTTCTGGGACGAATTGAATACCTCATTAGCCATCGGCTTTTGGGACGAATTGAACTTTGGAACATGATTAAGTTGTGTGTGATTTATTGATATGTATTGTAAGATTGTGAAATGGAGTTTAAATTCTTATTGACATTCACTGTCTTTTGAATTTAACTATGTTTTGATTTCTAAGATTTATTGTGATATTATAAAATAGAGTTTAAATTCCTTATGACATTTATTGTCTTGAATCTAACTATGGTTTTACGTATCCACTATTTATATGATTTATGAATTGTGATTTAAAGTTGTATTTGGTAAATATTGTGCACCACTGAGACATTGTCTCAACGATAGCTTTTCATTGCTGTCGCAGGTAGACAGACGGACCGGGCATTAGACTAGGCTGCTAGTACATTCAGCGAGAGATCATCGGGTATACTGAGTATACCACATTTTGCATTTTGTACTGTAATGTATGTTCACTGTATGTATATATTGTTTTTTGGTTTTGAGCAGTTGTAAATTAAAATGGTACATTGAAGTTGTAAAATAAATTATGAGTTGTTTTGGCTTGTAAAAATTTTAATGTATTTCTTTTATCTCAGTCTTTGAAAAATTATTGTGGATTTGAGTTGAGAAATATATTGTGTTGTTTAACTGTTGAAGTTGAGATTTAGAAATATATTTGAAGTGCTTTTTATAGGTTTTTGAAGAACTGTTTTATTCAAAATACAGAGGGTACTCTGCCAAAATTTTTACAGAGATTATCAATAATCCAAATGTGTTAGCTATTCCACTTCAGTTCCACAAAAAAAAAAAATTAACACCTATAAAGAGTGCTCACCACTATAAAAAAGTAATAAGAAAAGTTTTAAAATCCCTTATAGTGTATTTAATGAGTTATCAGTAGACGAAGTGGGTAATTCATTAGGTATACTACGAGATCATGTTATGCCTTACAGAGGGATAAGGTGTGACATGTTTTAGTGGTATCAGAGCTAGTTTTTAAATTCTGTTTTCACCTGTTACTTGAATATTCTTTCTTCATAGTACAACTGCTCAATATCATTGTTTGATACATACAGTACATTACATTATAAATATGCACTAACAAGAGGAAATCTCCTTGTGTTAATTGTTCAGGAGATCTAAGATCCTCGCATTGACTATGGAAGAGGGTGATCGTTCAGTTGATCAATCTATAGAGGCTGAGGTGCAAGGGGATGCCCCAGCCCTACACAATGTCAGTGGTTCAAAGAAGACTAGCCCCGCAGCATCGCAGCTTTGCTCATTCAGCAGATGGCTGCAATGTTCCAACAAATGGCTCGTAATGTGCCTACTCAAGTCCCAATACAGACACCAGTGGTACAACCACAGTCTCCTGCTAGACAGTATGACAAATTGATGAAATATGGGGCTACAGAGTTCAAGGGGACAGTAGATCCTCTAGAGGTAGAATAGTGGTTAGAGAGGCTGGATAGGGTATTCAAGAAACTGCACTGCACAGAGGAGCTCAGATTTGAATACTCAGTATCTTTGCTACAGGAGAATGCTTATGACTGGTGGAAAACCATTCCCCACAGTTTGGTAGAACTTGCAGTGCTAACATGGAATGACTTTCTCAGGGAATTCAGACAAAAATATGTCCCTGATGCTTATGTAGACCAGAAGCTACAAGAGTTCCTAAGTCTGAAACAGGGGAGCAGATCAGTGGCTGAGTATGAAAGAGAATTTTCCCTCCTAAGCCATTATGCAGTAAGTCTACTTTCTACCAGTAGGGAGAGATGCAAGAGGTTTGAAACTGGTTTGAAGCCCAATATCATATTACAAGTAGTCGGATTCAAACACACTAACTTCTCTGAACTTGTTTCTCAAGCCCTAGAGTTGGAAAGAATTGAGTCTGAAACTGCTCCTGAAAAAAGAAATCAGATAAGACAGAGAAAGAGGGAAAAACTGCAGAACAGAGTTCCAGTGGTCCTACTGGAAAAAGGAAGAACCATGGGGGACATGGCAGAGGTGGCAAGAAGTCTAGTAGGGGAAGATATTCAGGACAGAAACCTCCACTATCTGGTCAGCAGAGTACCAGAGGTTCCTACTCTCCCCGCCAATGTGAAACTTGTGGAAGAAATCATGGTGGGATATGCTATAAGGCTATTAGAGCCTGTTATAACTGTGGAGGCACAGGACACTTTGCCAAGGACTGCACCAATAGTCGCAGAGTTGGACCATCTCCTACTACTGCAGAAGGGTCAGTTTAGAGCCCTGTCACCAGAAGTTCACAACCACCCAGTAGAGGTAGATGCAGGGGTAGAGGTAGCCCAGCAGGCAACCCAGCAGGCAGCCAAGGCACAGTGAAACATTCAGAGTAAGACAGTGCACCGGTCAGAATCTATGCAATGAGACAGAGAGAAGAGGCCGAGACATCTGATGTTGTGGCTGGTACCTTCTGAACTTTTAATCAGGATGTGTTTGTGTTATTTGATCCGTGTTCTACCCATTCTTCTGTGAGTGCTAGCATCATTGATTGCATTGCTGTTCCATGTACAAAAATGGACTTTGAGGTGCTAGTAACAAGTACGTTAGGACAGGAGGTCAGGGTTAATAGAATGTATAGAGATTGTCCTTTGGTGATCCAAGGACACACTTTTCTATCTGATTTCATTGAAATGCCCTTCAGAGATTATGATATCATCTTGGGCATGGATTGGTTAGCCAGGCATCATGCCATGATTGACTGTAGGCTGAAGACAGTCACTTTTGGCCTCCCTCAGTAGAGTGATGTGGTAATACATGGGGAGAGGCAGTTATTGCCATCAAACATCATTTCTGCTGCACTAGCCAGAAAAATGATCAGAAAGGCGTATGAAGCATACTTGGCACATGTGGTAGACACCCAAGTGGGGAGTCCAGTATTGAAGGAGATCCCTACAGTATATGACTTTCCAGATGTGTTTCCTGATGAATTTTCAGGATTACCTCCGGAAAGAGAAGTGGGGTTTGAAATTAATGTTATGCCTAGTGTGGATCCAATCTCCATAACACCATATAGAATGGCACCAGCAGAGTTGAAGGAGTTAAAGATACAGTTGCAAAAATTACTTGAAAAGGGCTGGCACCAGCAGAGTTGAAGGAGTTGAAGGTACAGTTGCAAGAACTACTTGAAAAGGGCTTCATCCGCCCTAGTGTGTCACCTTGGGGAGCACCAGTATTATTGTTAAGAAGAAGGATGGCACTCTTCGTTTATATATTGTTTGACCTGGAACCTGCATACTTTTATGTTAGTGTTAGAACTATATGTTCTGTTATTATTCCTTTATAGGGGAATAAATTTTGAAGCATTAGTGATTAGTCCTTTAAGATAAGGATTTTGATAATAAGTGAAATTAGTTTTGAAAGAGTTTATCGGTGAAAAGTATTTTCTAACACACCATAAATTATAAAGCTAAAAGCAAGCCTACTTAATGTAAGGTAAGAGGACGTAAAAGTAAGATGCGGTAATAGAATTGTTCTAGATGTAGGCAGAAATGTTACTGTTAGTAATTGTTAATGGATATTATAATCAGAATAAATTTCGGATATCAGTGAATTCGAAAAGGATAAAAGATAGGAAAGTTTGATCTATTGGGATGTATTGTAGTAACTATGCAATATTCTTGATATTTATACTGTAAGCTGCAGATTACAGTACTAACTTGAGATTATTGTGTAGAGCTACGTACTACCCGATAGTACACCTAGATGAGAATAGTTGCCAACAGCATCTGTTTTGGTATAGTTATGCCAGGATAGAATTTAATTTTTAGAAATAAGTTTGAAAATCCTACTTAAGGATCTAAAACTCAAAAGTTAGAATATCGAAGGTTATAGTCAGTACAAAAGGAAGTAAGTTATAGAATATTGACAGATAAAAAGAGTTATGGATGTAAAAATTCGAACAGTTGGTTCAGATATAACAAAGAAATGTTACGAATGTGAGGAAGACTATGGCAAGTCTCAGAGTTTCTCTTTTGTCCATGGTATATAAATTGAAAGCATAGCATGCTAGTTTAGAGATTTATAATGAGGGACAGACAGTAGTTGCATGGCATGTACAGCCAGTATTGATTGATCAGATCAGAATAGCTGTTCAGAATGATGATAAATATCAAAAGCTACTGAAAGAAGTCCAGCAGGGCAAAAAACCTGAATTTTCTGTGAAAGATGATGGTTTATTACTACATCAGGGCAGAATGTGCGTTCCTAATAATGCTGAATTGAGACAGATCATTATGAAGGAAGCACATGAGTCTCCTTTTGCTACGCACCCTAGTGGAACTAAAATGTATAGAGGGCTAAAAGAGCATTGCTGGTGGATGGGTATGAAGAGAGATATAGCTGAATTTGTTTCTAAATGCCTAACTTGTCAGCAAGCAAAGGCAGAATATCAAGTTCCAGCTGGTTTGTTACATCCATTGCCAATACTAGAGTGGAAATGGGAACGAATAACTATGGATTTTGTTACAGGACTTCCAAGGACACAGAATAGTCATGATGCAGTATGGGTTATAGTTGACAGATTGACCAAGTCTGCTCACTTTTTGCCAGTTCGAATGGACTATAGCCTAAAAAGATTGGCCAGATTGTACATATATGAGATTGTAAAATTGCATGGAGTGCCAGTATCAATTATGTCTGACAGACTTCCAAGGACACAGAATAGTCATGATGCAGTATATGGGTTATAGTTGACAGATTGACCAAGTCTGCTCACTTTTTGCCAGTTCGAATGGACTATAGCCTAGAAAGATTGGCCAGATTGTACATATATGAGATTGTAAAATTGCATGGAGTGCCAGTATCAATTGTGTCTGACAGAGATCCTAGGTTCACTTCTAGATTCTAGGGTAGTCTTCACAGAGCCCTAGGAACTAGATTGAACTTCAGCATAGCATTCCACCCACAGACAGATGGCCAGTCTGAAAGGGTAATTCAGATATTGGAGGATATGCTACAAGCTTGTGTGATTGAGTTTGAAGGTAGTTGGGATACACACTTGCCTTTGATTGAGTTTGCTTATAACAACAGCTACCAATCAAGCATTGGGATGCCTCCATATGAAGCTTTGTATGGCAAAAAGTGCAGAACTCCCTTATGTTGGAATGAAGTACGTGAAAGGAAGATGATTGGGCCAGAAATTGTTCAGCAGACAGAGGAAAAGATCAGATTGATCAGAGATAGACTCAAGGCTGCATCAGACCATCAGAAGTCCTATGTTGATCTGAAGAGAAGAGATATTGAATATGCAGTGGGTGATAAGGTATTCCTCAAAGTTTCTCCTTGGAAGAGGATTATGAGATTTGGCAGAAAGGGGAAAATGAGTCCTCATTTCATCGGACCATATGAGGTTCTGGAAAGAGTGGATCCTTTGGCATATCGGTTGGCATTACCTCCAGAGTTAGCAAGGATACACAATGTTTTCCATGTGTCTATGTTAAGGAGATACAGATCAGACCCATCTCATGTACTATCAGATGAAGAGATTGAGGTAAATCCAGACCTCTCCTATGAGGAAGAACCCATAGAAATTCTGGTTTATGAGGTGAAGCAGCTAAGGAATAAACAAATACACCTGGTTAAAGTGCTGTGGAACCATCATTCAGGCCAGGAAACTACTTGGGAACATGAAGAGGATATGAGGAGACAGCACCCATAGCTGTTTAGAGACTAATGCCAGGTAAAATTTCGAGACGAAATTTATTTTAAGGGGGAGAGAATTGTAACACCCCTAAGTTCGGTAGTGCGTTCTACTGTTCCGGTGGCCATTGTTATCCAGACAGCTAGGATGCCTAGAACTACACTTCGATATGAGTGAGGAGACATAAAATAATGAAATACAAGAAAAGAAAATACAAGAAAAACAAAGGAAAAATAATAGCAAAGAAATGTAACCAAGTTAAGCGAGCCGAGAACCCTAGCGATGGGTGACCGCACTGGGAAGTCACGACGTGGACCATTGACTAGCCCTGGACAGCGGGGAATCCTAAAAAATATTTTTAGGACTTAAAAAGACATCAATTGAAGTATAAATATCATTAGAAATATCAAAGAAAAATTAATTAATTAGTACAAAGAAAAACGAGAAATCGAGAAAACGATAAAAATCGTTGTTATCGAAAAATTGGGAATATAACCCGAAGTGGGGCATTTTAGTCAATTGACACCTAGAGTTGACCTTTGACCTAAATGTCTATTAAAAAAATGAGTGATAATAAATTTCAAAACCCCATAAAAAGAAGAAATTACATAGGTAATATAATTAAAGAGAAATGAGGGGGGGATTAATTGAAATAATGAAACTTTACTTATTATATTAATTAGCCTAAAGTTAGTGGAGTATATTATATTAATTAACCTAAAGCTAGTGGAGTATATAAGTACATATGGATAGATTCTATCACTTAAAAATGTCATTTCCTTCATTTCACCATCCATGGTCGAATGGTCCTTCTCCCTAATTCCTCCATTGTCGTCCATACAAGCCATGATTCCATGCAAGTATCTTCATTAAACTTGGTCTACACATCATGGGCAGGATGTAGGAAGCAAGAAAGAGGAGTTTTGGTGAAAATTTAACAAGCCCCAATAATCGGTAAGTGTTTAAATTGATTTATTTCTTAAGTAAAGTTTATGGGAAGCTTGAGATGAACAAATTGATGAAGAAAATTTGAGGTTTTAGTGAGTTTTTATTATTCACTAGTTTAGACATCCATGGTAATTAAAGAGTTTGAATTATTGTTCACATGAAATTGATGGGTATTGATGTTGATTAAAGTGAATAAAAGTTTTAGTAGGTTAATTCTTGGTGTATGTTAAAGTTGAGCACTTGAGTTGGAAATTTTGTTGAATTTGAAATTCTATGCGTGAATGCCTAAATGGACAGCCTTGAAATTGTACACTAAATGAAATATTATTACATGTATTGTGAAGAATTAATGTTGACTAATGTGAATTAAAGTGTTGGTAAGTTAACTTCATGCATATGTAATGGTGGACCAAGTGGAAATTTGAGTTTGAAGGCAATTATGGAGGCTTGACAAATATGGCAGCTTGTTAACTCTTTGAAGGATGCTGGAATTCATGAAGTTGTTTAATGAATTGTGGTCCTAAAGTTTGCCAAATATGTATGTTAGTTAGTGGTGAAGATATATGTTATGATAGTGGACATGTAAATGAGCATGAATAGGTGATTAAATTCTTATAATTGAGTTTGACAAATTCTGCACTTTATGGTGTATGTTGAATGTGATTGTAAGCTGCCACAATGATCAACAATATGTGGTAAAATATGTTTAGGTTATGGTACAAACCAAAGTTGACATGAATGTGGAGTGTGGCAATGCTAAAAGTGACCTTTGATGAGAAATGAAGAAAATGCAATAGGGCAGTTTGTGTTTTGGGCTTAGAACCTTAAGTATGTGGCTCCAATTGGTATGAAACCAATTAGAGGTGAAACTAGGCACAAAATGTGACAACTTTCAGGAAGGAAGCTTGCCAAAATTCTGCTTGTAAGGTAACTTGAAAAGTGACCAAATCCGGATTAGTGCAATTAAGGCCTGAAAATTGACCATTTGGCCAGCAGTTAGTGTTTAGGCCATAACTCACTCAAAACAGGTCCAATTGACCTGAAATTTTTACCATGAATAGTTAAGACCCATATCTACAAGTCTTATGAAGACACCAAATCCCAGAAATGACCATAAGGAAGTCAAACAGCTTGCACAAGTTCGGGTCCAAAAACTGGCCGAACCAAAATTGACCAAAAATGACCTAAAGTGACCAATTTTGATGCAATTTGACCAGCAATAGTAAAATGACCATAACTTGGTCTACATAATTCAGAATGATCTGAAATTTTGCCCCGCGTGCAATAAGACATAGATCTACAAGTTTGTAGTTTTGACCGAAACCCAAAAACTGAGGGAACTAGGTCGTCCGGCTAGGTCAAATTAGTATATCGGAATCCAGCAAATTGCAAGAAAATGCAAGATACATGGAAATGAATTTGGTAACGTGTACCAACCCTAAAAGACTATCGAATGTGACATATTAGTAACATTAAAACCTAATTTACCTAGAATGCATCGAGAGTCGACATATTAGGCTGACTAAGCAAATAGTAGAATTCAGTGAATTAATTATCAAGCATTATCGTTAAAGACAGTTTAAATGAGTATTGAAACACCTCAAATTGTGTTTCTCAGTTAGCAAAGACTCAGGGAAAGGGAAGGAAACATTGAGTCAAGGCCAAGAGACAGTTATCAGAGGTTGGTGCACAACAGTTATTTCTTTTGAATTTTTTAACTGAAATAAATTATGACTATTTGTATATTATTGTTTTCAATTATGGAAATGTATTTGAATGGATACTTATTGCTTGAAAAGCATTGTAAATGGTTTGAAACTGTGGAAAAATTGATTTAGTGTGATTTGTGAAAATTAAAGTTAATTATGAATTGTGTTGCCATTTTGTGAATGAAATTATAACTTTGGAAATTTATTGGATTCTTACGAATCATTTGAATAAAATGTTTGGAATTGATTTTGTGTTCACACTTAGCATGACAGTATTACATCATTCCTTCTCCATTTATGGGGTTGTGATCATTTATTTCCCTTATCCATTTATGGGGTTGTGATCATTTATTTTTCTTCCTCTCTGGTTTACCAGTTGAGGTGATCAGATGAGTACTCGTTATATAGCTAGCTTCCTTCCTCATTGATTTCAATTAGTGGGGTTGTGATTGCTTTGTCGTGGTGTACAACGCGGCATTGATCGGAAAATTGTGTCATGGCTTAAGTTGTGTATAAATTGGCAACACTGTATTCTTAAATTATTTGACTAAATTGTGTTATTATGAGCTTCGATAATTTGTGAAATGGAGTTTAAATTCTTATTGACATTCACTGTCTTTTGAATTTAACTATGTTTTAATTACTGAGATTTATTGTGATATTGTGTTAAATTCCTTATGACATTCATTGTCTTGAATTTAACTATGGTTTTACGTATCCATCATTTATATGATTTATGAATTGTGATTTAAAGTTGTAATTGGTTAATGTTGTACACCACTGAGACATTGTCTCAGCGATAGCTTTTTATTGCTGTTGTAGGTAGACAGACGGACAGGGCAGCAGACTAAGCTGCTAGTGCATTCAGCGAGAGATCATTGGGTATATTGAGTATACCACATTTTGCATTTTGTACTGTAATGTATGTTCACTGTATGTATATATTGTTTTTGGTTTTGAGCAGTTGTAAATTAAAATTTTACATTGAAGTTATAAAATAAATTATGAGTTATTTTGGCTTGTAAAAATTGTACTATATTTCTTTTATCTCAGTCTTTGAAAAATTATTGTGGATTTGAGTTGAAAAACTTATTGTGTTGAATTATGTTGGAGTTTGAGATTGAGAAAAATATTGAAGTGCTTTTTTACAGGTTTTCTGAAGAACTGTTTTGTTTAAAATACAGATGGCACTCTGCTAAAATTTTTACAAAAATCCCTAATGGTCCAAATGTGTTAGCTGTTTCACTTCACTTCAAAAAGGTTTTTAACACCTGTAAATAGTGCTCACCACTGTAAAAGGAAATAAGAAAAGTTTTAAAATCCCTTGTAGTGTATTTAATGGGTTATCAGTAGACGAAGTTGGTAATTCATTAGGTATACTACAGGATCATGTTATGCCTTACAGAGGGGTAGGGTGTGACAGTACAACTACTCAATGTCATTATTTGATACATACAATACATTACATTATAAGTATGCTCTAACAGGAGAAAATCTCCTTGTGTTATTTGTTCAGGAGGTATAATATCCTCTAATTGACTATGGAAGAAGGGGACCATTCAATCGATCAATCAATAGAGGCTGAGGTACATGGAGATGCCCCAGCCCTTCACAATGTGAGTGGATCAGCCGCACCAGTCTCCTCAGTACCGCAGTTCCCTACTCAGTTTGCTCAGCAGATGGCTACAATGTTCCAACAGATGACTGGTAACATGCCTACTCAAGCCCCACTGCAGACACCAGTGGTACAACTACAGCCTTCAGCTAAGCAGTATGACAAGCTGATTAAATATGGGGCTACTGAGTTCAAAGGGATAGTAGATCCACTAGAGGCAGAATAATGGTTGTAAAGAATGGATAGGGTGTTCAAGAAACTACATTGCATAGAGGAGCTCATATTTGAGTATTCAGTGTCACTCCTACAGAGGGATGCTTATGACTGGTGGAAAACCATTCCCCATAGTTTGGTAGAACTTCCAGTGCTAACCTGGGATGACTTTCCTCGGGAGTTTAGACAAAATATGTCCCAGATGCATATGTGGACCAGAAGCTATAAGAGTTCTTAAGTCTGAAACAGGGAAGTAGATCAGTGGTAGAATATGAAAGGGAATTTTCCCGCCTGAGCCATTATGCTGAAAGACTCTTTTCTACCAGCAGGGAAAGATGTAAGAGGTTTGAAACTGGCTTGAAGCCCAGTCTCAGACTACAAGTGGTCGGATTCAAACATAATAACTTTTCTGAGCTTATTTCTCAAGCACTTGAATTAGAAAAAATTGAGTCAGAAGCGGCCCCAGAGAAAAAGAAAACAGAGAAGACAGAAAAAGAAAAAGAGGGGAAGTCAGCAGATCAGAGTTCCATTGGTCCTACTGGGAAGAGAAAGAACTTTGGGGGACACAACAGGGGTGGTAAAAAGTCCGGTAGGGGAAGATTTTCAGGACAGAGACCTCCTCCATCTGGTCAACAGACTACCAGAAGTTTCTACCCTCCCCGTCAATGTGAAACTTGTGGTGGAAATCATGTTGGGGTATGCTACAAGGCCACAGGAGCCTATTATAACTGCGGACGCACAGGACACTTTGCTAAAGACTGCACCAGTGCCCGTAGAATTGGGCCATCTCCTATTACTGCAGAAGGGTCAGTTCAGAATCTTGCCACCAGAGGTTCACAACCACTTAGCAAAGGTAGAGGCAGGGTTAGAGGTAGTCCAGCAGGCAATCAAGGCATAGTGAATCAGTTAAAGCAAGGCAGTGCTTCAGTCAGAGTCTACGCAATGAGACAGAGAGAAGAGATTGAGACATCTGATATTGTGGTTAGTACCTTCTTAACTTTTAATCAAGATGTGTTTGTATTTTTTAATTCGGGTTTTACCCACTCCTATGTGAGTGCTAGCATCATTGATTGCATTGTTGTTTCATGTATAAAAATGAACTTTGAGGTGCTAGTAATAAGTCCGCTAGGATACGAGGTCAGAGTCAATAGAATGTATAGGGATTGTCCTTTAGTGATCCAAGGACATACTTTTCTGTCTGATCTCATTGAAATGCCCTTTAGAGATTATGATATCATCTTGGGCATGGATTGGTTAGCTAGGTATCACGCCATGATTGATTGTAGACTGAAGACAGTCACTTTTGGTCTCCCTCAGTACAGTGATGTGGTAATACATGGGGAGAGGCAGCTATTGCCATCAAACATCATTTCGGCTGCACTAGCCAGAAAAATGATCAGAAAGGGGTGTGAAGCATACTTGGCACATGTGGTAGACACCCAAGTGGGGAGTCAAGTATTGAGGGAAATCTCTACAGTATATGACTTTCTAGATGTGTTTCCTGATGAATTGCCAGGATTACCTCCAGAGAGAGAAGTGCAGTTTGAGATTAATGTTATGTCTGGTGTGGATCCAATCTCCATAACACCATACAAAATGGCACCAGCAAAATTAAAGGAGTTGGAGGTACAGTTATAAGAACTACTTGAAAAGAGCTTCATCCGCCCTAGTGTGTCACCTTGGGGAGCGCCAATATTGTTTGTTAAGAAGAAAGATGGCACTCTCCGCTTATGTATTGACTACCGGCAGTTGAATAAGGTGACAATAAAGAATAGATATCCATTGCCTCACATTGATGATCTGTTTGATCAGTTGAAAGGCGCAGCTGTGTTCTCCAAAATTGATTTGCGATCTGGTTATTATCAGTTAAAAGTGTAAGAGCAGAGTATTCCAAAAACTGCTTTCAGAACTCGATATGGCCACTATGTGTTTCTGGTAATGCCATTCGGGTTAACTAATGCTCCAGCTGCTTTTATGGATCTGATGAACACTATCTTCTCACCATATCTCGATCAGTTTGTGGTGGTATTTATTGATGATATTTTGATATATTCGAGGAATGCAAAGGAGCATGATAGACATCTGCGGATTATACTACAGACCTTAAGGGAGAAACAGTTATCCGCCAAATTATCGAAATATGAATTTTGGCTGAAAAAAATCTCTTTCTTGGGACATGTTGTGTCAGCTGAAAGGATCAAAGTAGATTCCAGTAAGGTAAAAGCTATCCTTAATTGGAAACCACCCAGGAATATTACAGAAATTCACAGTTTTCTGGGTTTAGCTGGATATTACTGTCGATTTGTGAAAGGGTTTTCTATGTTGGCTTCTCCACTAACCAAGCTGCTTTGGAAAGATGTGAAATTTCAGTGGATGGATAAATGCCAGTAGAGTTTTGATGAGTTGAGGAGATGTTTGACTGAAGCTCCAGTCCTTACTTTACCTACACCGGGTAAAGTATACACAGTTTATAGTGATGCTTCTCACAATGGGTTAGGCTATGTACTGATGCAAGATCAGAATGTCATTGCTTATGCATCACGCCAGCTGAAACCGTAAGAGAAGAACTATCCGACACATAACTTGGAGCTAGCAGCTATTGCTTTTGCTCTGAAGATCTAGAGACACTACTTGTATGGGAAGAAATGCTACATTTACACAAATCACAAGAGCTTGAAGTACTTGGGCACCTAGAAGGAATTGAATTTGAGGCAGAGGAGATGGTTAGAATTGATTAAAGACTATGATTGCTTAATAGACTATCAGCCAGAGAAAGCAAATGTGGTGGCTGATGCCTTAAGTCGCAAGACTATGGCAAGTCTTAAAGTTTCTCCTTTGTCCATGGTACATGAGTTGAAAGCACAGCATGCCAGTTTGGAGATTGATGATAAGGGACAGACAATAGTTGCATGGCATGTAAAGCCAGTGTTGATTGATCAGATCAGAATGGCTGCTCAGAATGATGAAAAATATCAGAAGCTACTGAAAGAAGTCCAGCAGGGCAAGAAACCTGAATTCTCAATGAGAGATGATGGTTTATTGCTACATCAGGGAAGAATGTGCGTTCCTAATGATGTTGACTTGAGACAGATCATTATTAAGGAAGCACATGAGTCTTTTTTTGCTATGCATCCTGGTCGAACTAAAATGTATAAAGGGCTAAAAGAGCATTACTGGTGGATGGGTATGAAAAGGGATGTAGCTGATTTTGTCTCCAAATGCCTAACTAATCAGCAAGTGAAGGCAGAACATCAAGTACCAGCAGGTTTGTTACATCCATTGCTTGTACTAGAGTGGAAATGGGAACAGATAACTATGGATTTTGTGATGGGACTTCGGAGGACAAAGAATAGTCATGATGCAGTATGGGTTATAGTTGACAGACTTACTAAGTATGCTCACTTTCTGCCAGTCCAGATGGACTATAGCCTGGAAAGATTGGCTAGATTGTATACAGATGAGATTATAAGACTGCATGGAGTGCCAGTATCAATTGCATTAGATAGAGATCCTAGGTTCACTTCTAGATTCTAGGGTAGTCTCCAGAGAGCCCTAGGAACTAGATTGAACATCAGCACGGCATTCCACCCATAGATAGATGGCCAGTCTGAGAGGGTAATTCACATCTTGGAGGATATGCTACAAGCTTGTGCGATTGAGTTTGAAGGTAGTTGGGATATACACTTGCCTTTGATTGAGTTTGCTTATAACAATAGCTACCAATCAAGCATTGGGATGCCTCCATATGAAGCTTTGTATGGCAGAAAGTGCAGAACTCCCCTATGTTGGGATGAAGTAGGTGAAAGAAAGATGATTGGGCCAGAAATTGTTCAGCAGAGAGAGGAAAAGATCAGATTGATCAGAGATCGACTCAAGGCTGCATTAGACCATCAGAAGTCCTATATTGATCTGAAGAGAAGAGATATTGAATATACAGTGGGTGATAAGGTATTCCTCAAAGTTTCTCCTTGGAAGAGGATTATGAGATTTGGCAGAAAGGGAAAACTGAGTCCTCGCTTTATTTGAGCATATAAGAAATATGATGGGTGTCGAATCCACCAAAAATTAAATTAACTGAAATTACCAACTATAAAATATTTTCTGCAGCAAATGGTAAATCCAGGTCGAACCCTAAAGACTGAATTATTAAATTCATGCACTTGTGTAATGGAAACAGAATAGAAAAAGATTAGGGGGAGGGGGGTTTGTAACACAAAATCAGAAGAAAGCAGAAATTCAAGAACTAAATGTGAAAATCTCAATTTAAACAAACTTTAGTCCAAGGTAATTCTCATTCCAATGCATTGATTTGATCATAGACAAAAGAAATATAATTATCACTTATTAAATCCTTAACGTAGATTTACCAAACAGCGAGGTAAACCCCTGACTTCCCTATACTCATCAATTCATGCCCAGCACTCTTATTAACTCTAATTTTTAACTGAGTTGGTATTAAGAAATCCTCATCAAATTAATAACTGCTTTAAGAAAAGGAAGTAGTTAAGTTGAACAATAATTTATGAAGCATAAATCATTTAATCCACCCTCTTATTTCCTTAGGTTATTATCGAAAACAGAGATCATAATCAATAAAACCTAATTGCTACTTATGTTCAATCTTACACAATAATTACGGATTATGAAGATGAACTAGCAATTGATCTCCTTAAAAAATCAACTAATAGGCCTTTTTAGCAAATCATTCAATAGATCAAAGACAAAGAAATCAGAAAATAATAGATATTCAAAAAGACATAAATTAAATTAAGAACCTGGTCTCACAAATCAAGTAAAAGAACTTGAATCCCTTGAACTGAATTGAAAACTTAGCCACTCATGACTTACAGAAAAATAAAGAAGAATTCTAAAAGATGAATGGAGAGGTTGCTGAATGATTTTTTTTTGTAGGCGTCCCTCTTTTTTTTTTTTTGGTGCGGCTGCTATCTCTTCTATTTATAATAAATGGTCTAAGGTTAGGTTTTTCTAGAGTTTCTGTCAAAAACTGCAACTGGAGCAAAATCAGAAATCTGACTGTCGACGGATACATGGCCCGTGTATCACTACACGGCCCAGGGCCGTGTAACTTACTGGAGCTGAATGGGCATGTTTCGCATGGGCATAAAAAGTTACACGGGTCTCCAGGATTTACACGGGTCAATTTACAAGGCACGTGTACTTTGTTTCTTCCTCGATTTTTTGGATTCCTTCTGGCAGAATGTTACACGGGTCTCTAGTTATGCTTACACGGCCCGTGTACTTTGTATCAACAATGCTTCTCAATCCTTCAACCTTTCCAAGCTTCCTTCCACACTATATTGCTCCGGAACTTCACCAAAACCATGAAAAATACAGCAAGAGTCAAATTTCTCCATTTAACACAATTATTTCAACAACTCTCTAAACATGTGCCTAATAGATAACTATACTTAACCAACTGAATTAAACATAAAAAACTTTAAAAGCACTAAATGAGATGGGAGTAAAATTAATAAATTATGCACTTATCAAATTCCCCCACACTTATTCCATGCTTGTCCTCAAGCATGACTTAAACTCTCAATCAACTCCACTTCGAAGTTCCTTAACTTCACCCTATCACAACATTTTCTAACAAAAGATTAAAAGTTTGAAAGAAGAGGCAAGTAAGGTAATAACCATCATAATAAATTTCATCAACATCATACCAATATATCAATAATTTTTCAACATAAAACAAAAGGCTTAACATCAATTAAGCTCACAAAATTAGAGTTCCATAAAATTTTAAGTCAATACATATGAAAACACAAGGCTAATTTATCAGGGCACAACAACTATAGCTCTTTGCAAATCTTAGGGGAGGTAGGAATGCCCTTTTTTTTTAATTTTATATTTGAAATTGGTACTTCTCTCTTGTCACAGTTTTTTTTTTCAACCGTCACCTTCAGAGAAGTACCTTGGTCATATCCTAGCTAGCTTTTGGCCTGAGAATCGACATGGGGTTCATGAAGACCCCTGGTTAGTTTGCTTAACTAAAATAGCGGAGCAATTTTCAAGTTTAAGATTTTATTTCCCCCAATTTATGTATTTACATTTTATAAAGTGCCCTGATAGATTAAACAAAGTTCTGAAATATGCATGACACTAGTTCAAAGCACACATAACTAATCATTTCACCATTAAGTCAAGCCTAAATGATTTATGCAGAAAAAAATTGCTATATGGTATGGAGAAGAGAGAAAATCCATCATTAAATTTACTATTACCTTGCCTAAAATTTCAAAAATTCAATCTAAAATAGAAAAGTCATTTCAAGGACAAAGCACTTCTTTCCGAGAGTTAATATAGAATCATGAATCAAACTTATAAGAATAATTATATATATATATATATATTTTATATTAAAGCAATAAATTTCTCCTCCCCCACACTTAAAGCTTACATTGTCCCCAATGTAAAGCCCAAATGCAAAAGAAAAAAAAAATGCTAGAAACTAAAATAACATAAGGAAAAGAAAACAAATCTGATTGTGGCTAACAAGCCACCCATGGGTTGCCTCCCAAGTAGCGCCTTTGTTTATCGTCGTTAGCTCGACATGGCAAATCTCCTTAATCCTCATAAATTGGGTTACTCAATTTGAGTTCCTCCACTGTATGCTCCTGAAACCCTTCATAAAATGGCTTGAGTCTATGACCGTTGACCTTGAACACCTTATTAGTTCCTAAACTTTGAATTTTAACTGCACCATAAGGAAACACATTAGTAACAACAAAAGGTCCAATCCAACGAGAATGCAACTTACCAGGCATCAGCTTTAATATGGAATTATACAATAAAACTTTTTGTCTAACCATAAACTGCTTCCTTAGAATTAGTTTGTCATGGAATGCCTTGGTCTTTTCTTTATTGATCTTAGAGTTCTCATAAGCCTCAAGTCGAATTTCCTCTAATTCCTATAATTGTAATTTTTTTTCCACACCAGCAGTATCCAAATCTAAATTACATTGTCTAACAGCCCAATAAACCTTATGTTCTAACTCCATAGGAAGGTGACACAGCTTATCAAATACCAATCTGAAGGGGGACATACCTATTGGTGTCTTATAACAGTCCTATAAGCCCACAATGCATCATCAAGTCTAAGGCTCCAATCTTTTCTATTTGGGTTCACTATTTTTTCCAAAATAGACTTGATCTCTCTATTAGACACCTTTGCTTGCCCACTTTTTTGAGGATGATAAGCTGTAGATACTCTATGAAAAACACCATATCTCCTCAAGAATGCGTTAATAGTTTTATTACAAAAATGTGTACCCCGGTCACTGATTATAGCTCTAGGAAATCCAAACCTGCTAAAAATGTTTGACTTGATAAAACCTACGACAGCTTTAGAATCATCAGTTCTGGTGGCTTTGGCTTCCACCCATTTCGAAACATAATCAACAACAAGTAATATATAAACAAAACCAAAAGAGGAAGGAAATGGACCCATAAAATCAATAACCCACACATCAAAAATCTCACAAACAAGTATTGGATTCTGAATCATCTCATTCCTACAGGTTAAACTTCTTGTTCTTTGACATTGTTCACAATTTTTACAAATTAAATATGAATCATGAAATATAGTGGGCCAATAAAAATCATAATCTAATAATTTTCTACCTGTTCTCTTGGGTCCAAAATGAACTCCACATGCATAGGCATGACAAAAAGCAAAAATAGATTAAATCTCATTATCACGAACACATCTCCTAATAATTTGATCTGAACAAAATTTCCACAAATGCGGGTCATCCCACACATAATACTTGGCCTCACTTTTCAATTTCTCTTTCTTAGCTCTACTCAAATCAAAGGGCACAACCTTAGTAACCAAAAAATTCACTAATTCAGCATACCAAGGGATCATACCTTGCAATTTAAATAACTGCTCATCAGGAAAAAGTTCCTGCAAAGGAAGTGGATCTTTTTGTGTCGCTAACCTGCTCAAATGATCTGC
The DNA here is from genome assembly GCF_030052815.1 of Hevea brasiliensis. NCBI lineage: Eukaryota > Viridiplantae > Streptophyta > Magnoliopsida > Malpighiales > Euphorbiaceae > Hevea > Hevea brasiliensis. The sequence goes on from NC_079500.1 coordinate 62,589,119, forward strand.
TACCAGGTTCTCAGCTCTTTTCTTATCTTTGATTTGAAGATTAAATTCTTACAGTAGAAGGATCCATCTAATCAACCTTGGTTTTACTTCCTTCTTTGCCAAGAGATATTTCAACGCTACATGATCAGAGAAGATAATTATTTTAAAAGCAAGCAAATGTGACTGAAATTTGTCTAAAGCAAAAACTATAGCAAAAAACTCTTTTTTGGTCGTAGAATAATTGCGCTGAGTTGAATTGAGTGTTCTAGATGCATAATAAATAACATGAAAGAGCTTCCCAACACGCAGCCCTAAAATTGCTCCCACTGCATAATTACTCGCATCACATATAATTTCAAACGGTATAGTCCAATCAGGAGCCTAGATAATAGGGGGTGATGTCAATGCAGATTGCAATTTGTCAAAAGCCTCCTTGCACTCTTCACTGAACTCAAAAGAAACATCTTTTTGCAAGAGTCTAGACAAAGGCAATGCTATCTTAGAGAAATCCTTAATGAACCTGCGATAGAAACCTACATGACCAAGAAAAGAGCGTACTTCCCTCACAGTTGTGGGGTATGGTAAGTTCACAATTAAATCAAATTTTGACTTATCCACCTTAATACCCCTATTAGATACAACATGACCCAAAACAATCGCCTGTTCCACCATGAAATAACACTTCTCATGAATCAAAACAAGATTTTTCTCAATGCATCTCTCAAGAACAGAAGTTAAATGATGTAAACATGCATCAAATGAATCACCATACACAGCAAAATCATCCATGAACACCTCAATGCAAGTATCAATGTAATCTGAAAATATGCTCATCATGCATCTCTGAAATGTGGCAGGTGCATTACAAAGCCCAAAGGGCATCCTTCTAAAAGCAAAAGTTCTGAAAGGGCAAGTGAAGGTAGTCTTCTCTTGATCCTCTGGTGCAATCACAATTTGATTATATCGAGAAAAACCATCAAGAAAACAGAAATAAGACTTACCTGCTAACCGCTTAAGTATCTGATCAATGAAGGGCAGTGGGAAGTGGTCTTTCTTTGTTATTGAATTTAGCTTGCGATAGTTTATGCACATTTACCATCCACTTTGAATCCTCATTGGAACAAGTTCATTATTTTGATTCGCTACCACAGTGACTCTTGATTTTTTTAGCACTACTTGGACTGGACTTACCCATTTACTGTCTGAAATTGGGTAAATCACTCCTGCATCCAGTAGCTTTAAAATCTCCTTCTTCACAACCTCCCTCATCTGTGGGTTTAATCTCCTTTGAGCTTCTCTACTTGGTTTAGCCTCATCTTCCAGTAAAATCCTGTGCATGCAAACTGATGGACTTATACCTTTGATGTCAGCTATTGTCCATCCAATTGCTTCCTTGTGTAGTCTCAAAACCCTAGTCAATCTGTCTCCTTCAATCTTTGTTAAATTACTTGAGATGATAACTGGAAATGTCTCATTGTCTCCCAAGTAAACATACTTCAAATGCTCAAGTAAAGGCTTGAGTTTAAGGACTAGTGCCTGCACCAAAGAAGGTAATAATTTTGTGTGAGATATAGATAAGTTAATCTTTGATACTCCATACCTTTTTCGAACAGGGGTAATGACTGCAATGCCATTACTACCTCTTGGACCTCTACACTTAATGGTTAATTGTTATTGATTTCTTGAATTCCTTGACTAATCACCACTTATAACTCATCCTCCATGCTTAACTCAAAAACATCCTGCACAATTGTATCAACAACATCAATAGGAAAAACAGAATGATCATCAACAGGATACTTCATGGCATCAAAGATATTAAATTTGACAGTCTCTCCATCGAACTCCATAGTTAGGGTGCCATCATCCACATCAATTTTTATCTTGGCAGTTTTAGGAAAGGTCTTCCAAACAAAATCAAAGTTGACTTTGATGTGGGAATACTATCTTCCATATCCATAATGTAAAAATCTGTAGGGAAAATCAATTCTCCAACCTGCACCAACACATCCTCAACTACTCCCAATGGGTAAGCATTAGAACGATCAGCTAACTGAATAATGACATTGATTTCGTTCAAAGGGCCCAAATTTTAAAGTTTAAAAATTTGAATTTAACATAACATTAATAGATGCTCTTAAATCTGCCATTGCACGTTCAAATTTAGAATCACCTATTCTGTAGGGAATAGAAAATGAACCTGGATCCTTACACTTAGGGGGTAATTTTTGTTGAATTAATGCTAGCACATTTTCCCGCACACTGATCTTCTCATTATTCCTCAACTTGCGCTTTGTAGTTCATAGTTCCTTAAGGAATTTAGCATACTTGGGAACTTGTTTGATCGCATCAAGTAAAGGTATATTCACCTCTACCTTTCTGAAAGTCTCCAAAATTCGCATCAAGTAAAGGTATATTCACCTCTACCTTTCTGAAAGTCTCCAAAATTTCTTTCTTTTGTTCTTTTTTCTTATTTTTAGCCAACCTGCCGGGGAATGGAGGAAGAACCGAATTATTAATCTTATTCAAGTTAGGTTCAGTATTTACCTTAACTTTAGACTCTTTTTCTCCTTGCTTCTTCTTTTTCATTGGCTCATGTGGAGTCTGATTATCAACTTCTTTCCCACTCCGCAATAGTATCGCACTTGCATTTTCTATAGGATTCATGATTGTTTGTGATGGAAGCTTTCTAGAACATTGAGCTTCCAGCTTACTCACAGATGAGGCTAACTGACCAATCTGCCTCTCTATATTTTGAATGCTATTTCTGGTCTCCTATTGAAACTGTTGGATATTGTTAGCTAAAGCCTTAATAATTTCATCAAGTGACATACCTTGATTTGAGGGAGGTGGAGGTGGAGGTGGAGACGGTTGTGGTTGATTCACTTATGGTCTTTGCTGTTGGTATCGATTTTGCACCGGTTGATTCCCATAACTCAGATTGGGATGATCTCGCCATCCTGGATTATAAGTATTCGAATAGGGATCATTCCTGCTTTGTGGCTATCCATAATGTCCTACTGCATTAGCATGTTGCATTGATTCATCCTCTTGTAACGCAGGACACATATCAGTAGCATGACCCGAAGTCAAACAAATTCCACATGCCTTAACAGTTTGCATATTCCCTACAGCCAACTGTCTCACCAAAGAAGTTAAATTAGAAATTTGTTTCTTAAGGTTAGATGTACTTACCTCATTAACCTTCATGAGAGTGTGATCCATTCTCATTCCAAACTGTTGAGAATTTGCTGCCATGTTAGCAATCAGCCTCTTTGCCTCTTTTGGTGTCTTGTCAACCAAAGCTCCTCCACTAGCAGCGTCTATCATACTGTGGTCCATTGGTAGAAGTCCCTCATAAAAATATTAAATCAACAACTGCTCACTTATTTGATGATGGGGACAGCTTGCACAAAGCTTCTTAAATCTCTCCTAGTACTCATACAAGCTCTCTCCATTGTACTGCCGAATGCCACAAATTTCTTTTCTTATGTTGGCAGCATGGGAAGCAGAAAAATACTTCTCCAGAAATATCTATTTTATCCCATTCCATGAGTTGACATATCCGGAAGGAAGGTAATACAACCAATCCTTAGCTGTTCCTTCCAGTGAGAAGGGAAAAGCTCGAAGCTTGATTTGATCCTCTAAAACTCCTTGAGCTTTCATACTGGAACACACAATATGAAATTCCTTTAGATGCTTATGCGGATCCTCACCTGCAAGACCATGAAACTTAGGCAACAAATGGATTAGTCCAGATTTCAACTCAAAAGCAACATTTAAAGCAGGGAATTGAATACACAAAGGCTGTTGGTTTAGATTAGGAGCAGCCAACTCTTTCAAAGTCCTAGCAGCCATGGTTTTGTTTTTGGAATTTGACTCTGAATCCGAATTCGAACCCGAACTTAGCTCCTTTGGAGATTGGAATCCTTTAGATGTAATCGGAATCAGCTTACCTTACTTAGCCAATTTTCTCAACTGTTTAGTTGTTTTTTCTACTTCTGGGTCAAAGATCAACTCACCAGATTGAGAAGTTCTTGTCATAAACAAAAGAAATCAAAGTAAAAATAGAAAAATGCCTCAAAATCCTAGAAAACAATGGAATTTTATCTCAAGAGGGTGGGGCCAAAGAATCCTACGGATTCATTGGTCTTGATCAGAGCTTCATTTCATTCAAAATAGGTATGGGCCACCCTCCAAATTCAACTAAAATCCTTAATGAACAGTAAAAATGAACAGTAACACCGTAATTTTTTTCCAAAAACTTGAAAATAATAACACTTCACAAACAAATTTAATAACAGAATACACAAAACATAAAATCCAATAAATTTCAGTCCCTGGCAACAGCGCCAAAATTCTAGATGGGTGTCAAATCCACCAGAAATTAAATTAATTAAAATTACCAACTATGAAATATTTTTTATAGCAAATGGTAAATCCAGGTCGAACCCTAGAGACTGAATTATTAAATTTCATGCACTTATGTAATGGAAACGGAATAAAAAAAGATTTGGGGAGGGGTTTTGTAACACAAAATCAAAAGAAAGCAGAAATTCAAGAACTAAATATGAAAATCTCAATTTAAACAAACTTTAGTAAGGTAATTCTCATTCTAATTCATTGATTTGATCATAGACAAAAGAAATATAATTATCTCTTATTGAATCCTTATCGTAGATTTACCAAACAGTGAGGTAAACTCCTGACTTCCCTATACTCATCAATTCGAGCCCAGCACTCTTATTGACTCTAATTATTAACTGAGTTGTTATTAAGAATTCCTCATCAAATTAATAACTGCTTTAAGAAAAGAAAGTAGTTAAGCTGAACAACAATTTATCAAACATAAATCATTTAATCCACCCTATTGTTTCCTTAGGTTATTATCGAAAATTGGGATCATAATCAATAAAACCTAATTGCTACTTATGTTCAATCTTACACAATAATTACAGATTATGAAGATGAACTAGCAATTGATATGTAAATTATTTGAGCAGTTGTATAAAAACTCTTGTAAAATATTTTAGTATGTAATTAAATGTAAATTATTGTAAATGTAAATTTGGAATTTCATTTATCTGAATAGTTTTTTAATATTAATTTTGAGTCTTGTAATCAATGAAATGTTTCTTTTATGAGGAGATTGACTTGATTATTGAGATTTGAATTATGGGTTCAAATGAAGTTATTGAAGTTGTATTTGAGAAAACATATTAGAAGTGTGTTCTTTGCAGGTTTTGAAGAACTGTTTTCACAAAATACAACCGGCACTTTGACGAAATTTTGAAAAAATTTTTATAACACCAGATTAATCTGGTGTTATAAAAATTTTTTCAAAATTTCGTCAAAGTGCCGGTTGTATTTTGTGAAACCAGATTAATCTGGTGTTATAAAAATTTTTTCAAAATTTCGTCAAAGTGCCGGTTGTATTTTGTGAAAACAGTTCTTCAAAACCTGCAAAGAACACACTTCTAATATGTTTTCTCAAATACAACTTCAATAACTTCATTTGAACCCATAATTCAAATCTCAATAATCAAGTCAATCTCCTCATAAAAGAAACATTTCATTGATTACAAGACTCAAAATTAATATTAAAAAACTATTCAGATGAATGAAATTCCAAATTTACATTTACAATAATTTACATTTAATTACATACTAAAATATTTTACAAGAGTTTTTATACAACTGCTCAAATAATTTACATACATATTATTACATGCATACATCAAAACCTATGTACATGGGTATACCTATGATATACCTGGAGCTGATCTGAATGTGTCTTCAAAGAAACTTACTCACTGCTCTATGCTCTTCTTACCTGCGACAGCATACAAAACTATCGCTGAGTGGTGAACTCAGTGGTGCACAACTATAATTTAAAACATAGTACAATATACATCGATAAAATTTACAGCAAATAATTTGGAAATCTGAATACTCATCAAATTTCAAAACTCAAAATATTCATTCCCAATAGTGTAAATCATTTGTATTAAATGACTTTGATCACGAAATTCAATTTATCAAATCATGACTAACCATTTAAGGTAGTTCCAACAAAATCAATTATACATAAATCATAACTGAAATCACAATTCTTTACTATTCAAAAACATTCTGTATCTCAAAAATCATGTTATATCTCAAAAACCATGCTGTATCTCCAAAACCATGCTGTTACTCAAAAATCATATTGTATCTCAAAAATCATTCTTTATCTCACTAACTATGCAAGACTAATCCGAAAGGGCCATCTTCGGGGTGATTCTAACTCCTTATGGTCGGGGAGGTCGAATCATCGTGCACAGTACACATCACAATAATGAATCTTCTGTAAGGACCATAATGATAAAAAACTTAGATCTAACCTCAAATCAGAGGAAAATCTAAGCCTGTGCACGTACCATGGTAATCAAAACACAACTAACTCCATTGTCTTCTCAATAAATGAGAGAGACGGGTAATAACCTAGTCAAGCATCTATAGTGAGATATAAAATAATATCACAATCCTTTTACTGAGCATAAATCACAATATAATTCGATTCAAATTTAATTCTAATATCCAATAATTTTTATGCTCATCACAATTCAAATCATAAATTTGCATTTTTCCATGAAAATTACCATCACAATTCAAAACACGTTCTATCACAATTTTCCAAAACATAATTAATTCAATCCATAACAATGCTTAATACTTGTGGAAATACCATTTCACAAAGCTAAATTCATACATACTATAACAATTTCAATAATCATTGAATTAAATCCAATGCTTGTTAAACATAATACATGAGAAAAATATGTCATTTAATCATATGAAATATTCAAAACAAATCAGTTAAAAACTAGTTGTGCACAAACCTCTGATAACTGTCTCTTGGCTCTAACTCAGTGTTTCCTTCCCCTTCCCTGAGTCTTTGCTAACTGAGAAACACAATTTTGAAGTGTTTCAGTACTCATTTAAACTGTCTCTAGGAATAAAGCTTAATAATTAACTTATTGAATTCTATTATTTCCTTAGTCAACCTAAGATGTTGATCCTCGATGCAGTCTAGGTGAATTAGGTTTTAATGTTACAAATATGTCACATTTTATAGCCTTTTTGTATTGGTATATGTTACCAAATTCATTTCCATATATATTGCGTTTTATTGCATTTTGTCGGATCCTGGTATACTAATTTAACCTAGCTGGATGACCTAGTTCCCTCAGTTTTCGGGTTTCAGTCAAAACTACAAACTTGTAGATCTATGTCCTATTGCACGCGGGGCAAAATTTCAAGTCATTCTGAGTTATGTAGACCAAGTTATGGTCATTTTACTATTGTTGGTCAAAATGCATCAAAATTGGTCACTTAGGTCATTTTAGGTCAATTTTTGTTCGGCCAGTTTTTGGGCCCGAACTTGTGCAAGCTTTTTGACTTGCTTATGTCATTTCTAGGCTTTGGTGTCTTCATAAGACATGTAGATATATTTCTTCATGGTTAAAATTTTAGGTCAATTGGACCTGTTTTGAGTGAGTTTTGGCCTAAACACTAACTGCTGCCCAAATGGTCAATTTTCAGGCCTTAATTGCACTAATCCAGATTTGGTCACTTTTTAAGTTACCTTACAAGTAGAATTTTGGCAAGCTTCCTTAATGAAAGTTGGCACATTTTGTGCCTAGTTTCACCTCCAATTGGTCTCATACCAATTGGAGCTACACACTTAAAGTTCTAAGCCCAAAACCTAACTGCCCTATTGCATTTCCTTTATTACTAATCAAAGATCACTTTTAGCATTTATCAATTTACACATTCTTACCCAATCTGGTTTGTATCATAACCTAAACATATTTTACAACATATTGTTGATCATTTTGGCAGCTTATAATCACACTCAACATGCACCATATAGTGCAGAATTTGTCAAACTCACTTACAACAATTTAATCACCTAATCATGCTCATTTACATGTCCAACCTCGCACCACCATACATATACCCAAGCTGCCATAACAACTACTACAATTCAACATTAATATTCCATAAACCAAACATGAAATAACATCCTTATGGTTCACCAAACCAAGCTGCCGATTCATGCATTTACATTCCATTAATTTCCAAGCTTCCAATTTCAAATACACATTCAAATATACTAAGTATACATCACCCAAATAAATTCCTACACACATAAACATTTAATCAACCTTTTAATCTACCATTTGCAAGCAAGAATAAGCTATCCTCAAAGAGTTTCCATGGCTGCCATTTAAACATCAAACCTCAAAAATCTCTCCATAAATCAAGTACCTATAACATCCTTACAAACTTTAATAAAACAATAATAAAAAACACAAACTTACCACTTTGGAAATTCTTCAAAACCTCACCAAAACTTCTTAAAATTGCTATCAAACTCTTCCTTGCAAGGTGAGGATAAACTTTAATGAAGTAACTTTGGTGTTTAGGATGGAAATGGTGAAGGTTTAGGAAGCTTCACCCAATTCGGTTATGGAGGATTTTTAAGGCTTTCATTACGGCATGGAAGGGATGAATGAAGAAGATGAACTGTGAGTGGGTTTACACCTGCCAATTTAAGGGTTGTTTAATCCTATAGTCTCCACTCACCATAGTTTAATGATTTAATATGTTTTAAGTGTTAATTACTCCATTTATACCCCATTTTTGGCTATTTACATTAAGTACCACTAATTCAATTTTTCATTATATTTTCCAATTGTAATATTATTTATTTTTAATGGAAATTTAGGTCAAAAGACAACTCGGGGGTCAAATGACCACAATGCCCCTGTTCAGGTTGCATTCCCGATTTTTCAATAACACCGGGTTTTGTCCGTTTTTCAATTTCTTACTTTTCTTTGTACTAATTAATTAATTTTTCTTTGATATTTCTAATGGTATTTATGCTTCAATAGGTGTCTATTTAAGTCCTAAAAATATTTTCTAGGGTTTCCCGCGGTCCAGGGCTAGTCAACGGTCAACGTCGTGACTTCCCGGTGTGGTCACCCATCGTTAGGGTTCTCAGCTCGCTTAACTTGGTTACATTTCTTTGCTATTATTTTTCCTTTGTTTTTCTTGTATTTTCTTTTCTTGTATTTCATTATTTTATGTCTCCTTATTCATATCTAAGTGTAGTTTTGGGCATCCTAGCTGTCCGGACAGCACTGGTCACTGGAACAGTAGAATGCACTACCGAACTTAGGGTTGTTACAATTCTCCCCCCCCTTAAAATAAATTTCGTCTCGAAATTTTACCTGGCATTAGTCTCTGAACAGCTGTGGGTGCTGTCTCCTCATATCCTCTTTGTAGGAACGGAAGCATGAAAAAACACAAGATTATACCATTGAATTCAAAAATTTTCACCTAGGGTCACAAGCACCATGCAAGATTTATTTTTATCTATTTGATTTCAATGATAAACAACATATTAAAACTCTTTTAATATGTTTTTGGATCTGTATTTGCCATTTAAGATTTTAAAATTAATCAGATTAATTTTAGAACCCTAGATTAAATCAAGAACGATTACACTAACCTCTTGATGTGCCGCAAATGTCCGCGCTTTGAGATTCGTCTCAGGACACGGATGTTGTCCCTCTAGCTTGTCCACACCAAGAACACCTATGGCAGCCCTTGAACAGCTTCTAAAGCCTTTTCTATTAATTAGAAATTCAAGTTCTGCCTTTTAAGAGATTAGAGATGCAAACAGGACACTAGAAACAATTTCTAGTGTTCTTAATTCAAGAGATTTATGGCTAATCTCTTTGAATTGATGAGAGATGAAGAGAAATAGCTGGAGAGGCTCAAAGTGGCGTGACATATGAGAGGAGAGGCTGCTGGTTATGTTTTCTTTTCATAACCCCACTTAAATAGCTAGGTTAACACATTAAACCCTAGCCACATGTCACCTTTTGATTAGCTCTAGGTTTAAGTGACCCAATCACATTGTGCCAAGTGTCAAACCTATATTTAATCTTGATTTTAATCATCTTACATGATTAAAAATATTTGGCAAGCTTATGTGTTATGCCATGTGTCACCATCTCATGGTGCCACGTGTCACACTGCAAAATGACCAAAATGCCCCTGTGTCTTAATTTTGAGTTCTTAACCCAAAATAATTATTTTCTTCTTCTAATTAATTTATATCAAATATAAATTAATTAATTAATCTCTATTAATTAATTTCTCATCAATTAAATTCATATTTAAACACTTTAAATATAAATTTAATTTATACTACACATCCAATAATCTAGATTTGGTTTCAAGTCATGCTAGGGACTTTGCAATTTTATTGCAAACCAAATCTATTTAATTAATCAATTAAACTCTTTAATTAATTAATTAAATCATATTTAAATAGGTGATAACTTGTGTATGTGTGTGACTTACTAGGCTCATCACTAATTGGCAATGAGACATGATATCAACTCTTAATATCATCAGAACTCTTTCTTACCATAAATGATTTCTCTAAATCATTTTATGAACCTCATAGACCATGGTTAACACCTAGCATAGCCATGGCCACCCAATTAGTAATAAGGTTTACCTTAAATGAACCTATAATCATATGTTACCATGCACTAGAATCTCTACGATACAAAATCCCAACTCAAGCCGAGTCATGGTTTATGTCAAACTCCATTTGCTATGAATATTATGTTCTCTTTTAATTCCAGTTCTTGATTAAAAGATTTTTCTCATCGTAAACTCTTTCTCGAATAAATCTATCTGTCTGCCAGAACTTGAAACATCAAGAACAATTAAATGAACATAGGATTTTATCTCTATTTACTTAGAGGAACAGATTCCTTCTTGATCAACACCTACCTCCATATATAACTAGCGTGAGCCAACACATGCCCATATACCCATACATAGTACAAGTATGAAAGCAAGATCAAACTCAAACTACCTATATACAAGATAACGTGCTATCTCAGTCTAAAGATTATATGCATCGATATGATTTATGACAAAACATTGACAAGAGTAAACTCCATGTGCTTGTCATAAGTGTCACCGGTTCGACCTACTTATCATTTATAAGTGCCTATCATGTTTGTTATATGGCATGAGACTCACCATTCCATCTTATTTATATCTCATATAAATAACTTGGGAACAAACATGAATACAATCTTTCTGGATAAGTCATGTCCTTATTATGAAGTATCCTCGATTGTGAACCTATTTATGATACTTTGTGCTAGAAATATTGTCACTCATATTCTTAACAACTTAAGAATAATATTTCTAACAAAATATCAATGGACCTTTTCTATTACACATAAATATATTATGTAAACGGAAAAGTGGAAATGCCTTTTATTATTAAAAATATGTACAAGATACATACTAAATGATATGCTCTAGGGCATACTACTAACAATCTCCCACTAGCACTAGAGCCATTCATTACAATATCTTAGACCTATCTTCTCAAGATGTCGGTCTAATAGAGTCTGTGACATAGGCTTAGTGAATGGATCAGCTGGATTTTCACCGATGCTATTTTCTGCATGGCTACATCGCCGCCCAACTATTTCTCCGATAATGTGGTAGCGCCTTTCTATGTGTTTGGATTTCGTGAGACCTTGGTTCCTTAGCTCAGATGATCGCTCCATTGTTGTCACAAAGGTAATGGAACCGCTGACTCAATGGAAGGAATTACTGTAAGTTCTGTCACGAACTTCTTTATCCAAACTTTTCCTTTGCAAAGATCTCGATGCAAAGAATATCCTCACCTCGAGTGGAATCTGCAATGCGTGCTCGCTTGGAACTCTTCCAACCGATCGCACCTCCATTACAAATGAACACATATCCAGAGGTAGACTTTCTATCATCGATATCCGATTGGAAATCGAATCGATAACCATCCAATTGCAAGTCTCCACCTCCATAAATCAAGAATAAATCCTTAGTTCTTCTTAAGTACTTAAGAATATTCTTGACAGCTATCCAGTGTTCCAAACCTGGATTGGATTGATACCTGCTAGTCAAACTAACAGCATATGCGATATCCGGCCTAGTACACAACATTGCATACATTAAACTTCCAATAGCCGAAGCATATGGAATCCTGGCCATCTTATCTCTTTCTTCAGGTGTCTTTGGAGACATCTCTTTAGAAAGGTGGATACCATGTCTCACTGGTAACAATCCTCTCTTGGAATCAAGCATGTTAAACCTCTTTAACACCTTTTTCCAAGTATAGACTTTAGGATAAACCAATTATTCTTTTCGCTCTATCTCTATAGATGCGAATCCCAAGAATATAGGTTGCCTCCCCTAAGTCTTTCATGGAGAATGTATTTGACAACCATACCTTTATAGTCGTCAACATACCTGTATCATTACCCATCAACAGTATGTCATCCACATATAAGACAAGGAAAGTGATAGCACTGTCACTAACCTTCTTATATACACATGGCTCATCCTCATTTTTGATAAAACCAAAAGATTTAATGGCTTCATCAAAACGGATGTTCCAACTCCTCGAAGCTTGTTTCAACCCATAAATGGATCGCTTTAGCTTGCATACCTTGGAACCATCTTGGGATTCAAATCCCTTAGGTTGTTCCATGAAAATGTTTTCTTCAATGTATCCATTGAGAAAATCTGTTTTGACATCCATCTGCCAAATCTCATAATCATAGTATGCAGCTATTGCTAATAAAATCCTAATTGATTTAAGCATGGCAACAGGCGAGAAAGTCTCCTCATAGTCTATTCCTTGCCTTTGGCGAAACCCTTTCGCTACTAGCCTTGCCTTATAGGTCTCTACCTTTCCATCAGAACCAATTTTCTTCTTGAAAACCCATTTGTTCCCTATAGGTACAATACCTTCAGGTGGGTCAACAAGATCCCAAACTTGATTCTTATACATGGAATCAATCTCAGATTTCATAGCATCAATCCATTTTGAAGAGTCTATATCTGATATAGCTTCTTCATAGGTAAGTGGATCATCTCCATGATCTACTTCTTCATGAGTAGACAACTCTTGTTCTTCTTCATGAAGAAAACCATATCTCACTGGTGGGTGAGATACCCTGGTTGTTCTACGAGGAACAGCTGTAGATGTTTCATCAATGGGTATAGGTTGACTAGATGGATCTATATCCATCCGATGCATTGGTTGGTCGAATTCTCCAATTCTAACTCTATTTGCCTTCCTTTGCCTCCTTCTTGAACAAACCGTTGTTCAAGAAATGTGGCATCTCTACTTATCACAACCTTTGTGAAGTAGGCAAATAAAAATAATATCCAAAACTATCTTTTGGATATCCAACAAATCGACCTTTTACGATCCGGTCTCCAATTTATCGTTGTTCACCTTTTGATATAAGCTGGACAACCCCAAATCTTAACATGCTTAAGACTTGGTTTTCTTCCATGCCATATCTCATAAGGTTTGGAAGAAACTGATTTTGATGGAATCCTATTCAGAATATATAAAGCTGATTCTAATGCAAATCCCCAAAAGGAGATTGGCATATCAAGATAGCTCATCATACTACGTACCATATCCAATAGGGTACGATTTCTCCTTTCAGATACACCATTCACCGTATGGCGTTCGGAGGAGTCACCGAGAAACAATGCCATGCTCTCTCAAGTATTCATCAAATTCAAGACTCAAATATTCACCTCCACGATCCGATCAAGAGCTTTAATATTTTTTCTGTTTGATTTTCTACTTGATTTAAATTCTTTGAACTTTTCAAAGGATTCATGTTTGTATTTCATCAAATACAAATACCCAAACCTTGATTTATCATCGAAAGGTAATAAAATAATGAAAGCCCTCTAGCCATTTCTTTAAACGGACCACATACATCACTATGTATTAGTTCTAAAATATTTTCAGCTCTTAGCCCTTATCCAACAAAGGGTGATCTAGACATTTTGCCTTGAAGGCAAGATTCACAAGTTGGAGTAGGCTCAGAGCCCAATGAGGATAGAATCCCCATTTTCTCCAATTTTGCAATCCTATCTTCGCAACATGACATAACCTTAAGTGCCAAATATATTTTGAACTTGAGTTGGTTTTCACCATGGCATTGTATTCTTTTAGATCACTTGCATTCATTTTGTGTTTGTCATTATTATCCAAATAATAAAGACCATCATTCATATAACTCAACCAACATATTTATTTCCAAAATAAATATTGCAAACATCATCTGTGAATCAAATTCATAGCCATTTCTAGTCAAACTAGATATAGAAATGATGTTCTTAAAAGCATCAGTACATATAAAATATTATCCAAACACAAAACATGTCCAAACATGTAAAAGATTTAGATCCTATGGCTAAAGCTTCAACAGTTGAGCCATTGCCAATCCGACTCTAATATCTTGAGAATGCAAGTCGCTTGTTTGCTAGTTCGCATATCATTAGAAATGTGAGAACCGCACCAGATCTAAAACCCAAGTCAGATGAACTATAAGTATCATCGAATCTAAATAACAAGATATGGACATACCTTCCGAAGGTGTATCCTTCTTGTCCTTCAGAGAAGCAAGATACTCAGGCGGTTCCTTTTCCAAAGGCCCATCCTTTTGGCAAGTGGAAACACTTTCCTTTGCCTTCATCGCCTTTAGTCTTCCTTTCTGCTTAGCTATTTTCTTGGAAGGACCAGAATCGAGGTTTCTTTTTCTTATTGCCTTTCTTCTTGTTGGACTTTCCAGTGAAGAAGATGCAACCAAAGCTACCTCTTTTCCTTTATTGCACGGCATATTCTTTTGGGCAATAACCAGATGTTGAGTAATTTAGCTAAGGTGCATTCTGTTTAGTCATATGGAAATTTGTCACAAAATTCCCAAAAGACTCAGAAGGGATCAAGGATCAAATCCGTTTGTAGTTGGAAATCCATGTTGAAGTCAAGATGTTCCAACCGCTCAATCACCAATCATCTTGTGGACATGATCCCCAACATTCTGTCCCTCGGACATCCTCATACGGAATAACTGTTTAGATATCTCATACCTAGCATTCTGCTGTGCTCACCATACAACTCTTGTAGGTGAAGGAGGATCTCACTAGCACTCTGCATGTTCTCATGTTGCCTCAGAACTCATTACTCATGGAAGCAAGCATGTAACACTTAGCTCTCATATCATGCTCCTTCCACTTGTCCAAAGTATCATGTTCCTCTTGTGTGGCCTCCGGAGGTAAGGGACCAGAACATTTGAATATAGAACATATCCTATATGTTCAAGGTTCAGACAAGTTTCAAATTTCTTAGCCAATCGCATGATTAGGTCCCGTCAACTGTTGTGATCAAGTATGCTTGCAAGGATATTGGATGGTGGTGGTTGTTTTGTGCTCATTTTTATCGTAAAATTAATCGCAGAAAATAACAGATTAATTAGTAAATGTATCATGTAATTAACCAAAATGATTATGGTCTTTTAATCAAATTGGTCCTCCCACTAACTTAGCGAATCCTACACTTCCAAAGTAGAAAACGGAAATCCTAGTTGGATGGATTTCTAGTGGGTGATTGAATTCTTATAATTCTATTGATCATCCTCAGGTACATCCATTATTGGAATTACAATAAACTATAAGTGAGCAACTCCTTGCCCATCACATCTCATGTGAGGTTCAATCCTTTTACTAGCCCCTAATGCTCAAAATCTCAGTACATCCAATATTGACTTATCTTGCATTAGTTAAGTTGATCCCATTGAGCGATAATTATGCAAATAATTTTAATTTCCTCAGGTACATCCAATATTGGCCACCAAACCATTTACATATTTACAACATCTCATGCTTAACAATTATTCTTAAGAAAATCTCTTAAATTAATTGCATCTCATGCAACTATTTAAAATTTCTTAAAATAATTGCCCCAATGGAGGGCTTATGTTATAATTACTTTAATTATAACATTTCCAACTTAATCATTTGTTTGGAAGATTTTATAGCCATCCTAATTACTATTAAGGTCTCACTTTGCACATTATCCATTTAGCATGCATATATCATATAATTGCATACATTCCCATACATCTCATGCATTCATGGATAAGCGATAAATATGGTATGATCATGGACTTTCTAAGGGATTCAATTCAGAGCCACCAAGAATTGAATCAGGGCATTCCTAGGTGCATTTCATTCATTCATTTTACAAGAGTTGCTGAAGGAGTACGTAATCAACACTTGATATTGAATTCCTCCCACCGGGTCCCACCAATGCTCTTGACCTCCTTGAACTTCTTGCAATCCAATATTACATAGTAATCCTTGGCATACCAAGGCGAATTTACAAGAACTTAAATAAATGAAATTACAACCCAAAAATATTACAAACTTAATAATACATGCCCAAAATAAATTAAAATAAATTAATTAATTTACAATCCCAAAGAAACATAAAAGAAATAAATCCAATCACATTGGTCTTTTATAGTCCATGATCATCCATCATGCATATCACTATTTAACAATTAAATAAAACATACATTCTTAAATTAAATTGAATATCTCATATTCAACTTAAAATTCCAGATTTAAATATGATTCAAATAAATTTAAAAATTCAGATTTGAATCTCATTCAAACAAATTTAAAAATTCAGATTTGAATCACATTCAAACAACTTCAAAAATTCAGATTTGAATCACATTCAAACATTTTTTAAAAAATCAGATTTGAATCACATTCAAATATTTTTTTAAAAATCAGATCTGAATTTTATTGAATCAATTTTAAAAAATCAGATTTAAATATGATTCAAACAACTTTAAAAATTCAGATTTGAATCTCATTCAAACAACTTTTAAAATTCAGATTTGAATCACATTCAAACATTTTTTAAAATTCTGATTTGAATCATAATTTAATTGTGTGATTAAAACAACTAATTAAACACTTTAATTAGTCAAAGAATAGGCCTTAGATCATACAACAATTGCAGAATTAAAAGCCAAACCTTGAATCACCCATGGAACCATTGTTGCCGCCACCAATGGTGGCTTCTCCATGTGTGACGCCACATCTCATGATCCAACCAGCAATGAATCTCTTGATCTCATGATCAAACACACAATTAAATTATATAATCAACAATCTAAATGGCAAATATAGTGGCTCTGATACCAATTGTAGGAACGGAAGCGTGAAAAACACAAGATTATACCATTGAATTCAAAAATTTTCACCTAGGGTCACAAGCACCATGCAAGATTTATTTTTATCTATTTGATTTCAATGATAAACAACATATTAAAAATCGTTTAATAGGATTTTGGATCTGTATTTGCCATTTAAGATTTTAAAATTAATCAGATTAATTTTAGAACAATAGATTAAATCAAGAAAGATTAAAATAAACTCTTGATGTGCTGAATTGTGTCTTCGCATTTGAGATTAGTCTTAAGGACACAAGATGTTGTCACTCTATCTTTTCCACACCAAGAGAACCTATTTCAGCCCTAGAACAGATTATAAAGACTTTTCTATTAATTAGAAATTAAATTTCTGCATTTTAATAGATTATAGATGAAAACAGGACACAAGAAAAAAATTCTAGTGTTATTAATTCAATAGATTTATTGATAATATATTTTAATTTATGAGATATGAATAGAAATAGCTGGATATGCTCAAAGTTGCGTGACATATGAGAGGAGAGGCTGCTGGTTATGTTTTCTTTTCATAACCCCACTTAAATAGCTAGGTTAACACATTAAACCCTAGCCACATGTCACCTTTTGATTAGCTCTAGGTTTAAGTGACCCAATCACATTGTGCCAAGTGTCAAACCTATATTTAATCTTGATTTTAATCATCTTACATGATTAAAAATATTTGGCAAGCTTATGTGTTATGCCATGTGTCACCATCTCATGGTGCCACGTGTCACACTGCAAAATGACCAAAATGCCCTGTCTTAATTTTGAGTTCTTAACCCAAAATAATTATTTTCTTCTTCTAATTAATTTATATCAAATATAAATTAATTAATTAATCTCTATTAATTAATTTTCATCAATTAAATTCATATTTAAACACTTTAAATATAAATTTAATTTATACTACACATCCAATAATCTAGATTTGGTTTCAAGTCATGCTAGGGACTTTGCAATTTTATTGCAAACTAAATCTATTTAATTAATCAATTAAACTCTTTAATTAATTAATTAAATCATATTTAAATAGGTGATAACTTGTGTATGTGTGTGACTTACTAGGCTCATCACTAATTGGCAATGAGACATGATATCAACTCTTAATATCATCGAACTCTTTCTTACCATAAATGATTTCTCTAAATCATTTTATGAACCTCATAGACCATGGTTAACACCTAGCATAGCATGCCATGGCCACCCAATTAGTAATAAGATTTACCTTAAATGAACCTATAATCATATGTTACCATGCACTAGAATCTCTCTCGATACAAAATCCCAACTCAAGCCGAGTCATGGTTTATGTCAAACTCCATTTGCTATGAATATTATGTTCTCTTTTAATTCCAGTTCTTGATTAAAAGATTTTTCTCATCGTAAACTCTTTCTCAATAAATCTATCTGTCTGGCCAGAACTTGAAACATCAAGAACAATTAAATGAACATAGGATTTTATCTCTATTTACTTAGAGGAACAGATTCCTTCTTGATCAACACCTACCTCCATATATAACTAGCAGAGCCAACACATGCCCATATACCCATACATAGTACAAGTATGAAAGCAGATCAAACTCAAACTACCTATATACAAGATAATCGTGCTATCTCGTGTCTAAAGATTATATGCATCGATATGATTTATGACAAAACATTGACAAGAGTAAACTCCATGTGCTTGTCATAAGTGTCACTGGTTCGGCCTACTTATCATTTATAAGTGCCTATCATGTTTGTTATATGGCATGAGACTCACCATTCCATCTTATTTATATCTCATATAAATAACTTGGGAACAAACATGAATACAATCTTTCTGGATAAGTCATGTCCTTATTATGAAGTATCCTCGATTGTGAACCTATTTATGATACTTTGTGCTAGAAATATTGTCACTCATATTCTTAACAACTTAAGAATAATATTTCTAACAAAATATCAATGGACCTTTTCTATTACACATAAATATATTATGTAAACGGAAAAGTGGAAATGCCTTTTATTATTAAAAATATGTACAAGATACATACTAAATGATATGCTCTAGGGCATACTACTAACACTCTTCACGTACCAAAGTAGCTTCCTGGCCTGAATGATGGTTCCATAGCACTTTAACTCGGTGTATCTGTTTATTCCTCAGCTGCTTCACCTCATATGCCAGAATTTCTATGGGTTCTTCATCATATGAGAGGTCTGGATTTACCTCAATCTCTTCAACTGATAGTACATGAGATGGGTCAGATCTGTACCTTCTTAACATGGACACATGAAATACACTGTGTATCCCTGTTAACTCTGGAGTTAATGCCAACCGATATGCCAAAGGACCCACTCTTTCCAGAATCTCATATGGTCCGATGAAACGAGGACTCAGTTTCCCCTTTCTTCTAAATCTCATAATCCTCTTCCAAGGAGAAACTTTGAGGAATACCTTATCACCCACTGCATATTCAATATCTCTTCTCTTCAGACCAACATAGGACTTCTGATGGTCTGATGCAACCTTGAGTCTATCTCTGATCAAGCTGATCCTTTCCTCTGTCTGCTGAACAATTTCTGGCCCAATCATCTTCCTTTCACCTACTTCATCCCAACATAGGAGAGTTCTGTACTTTCTGCCATACAAAGCTTCATATGGGGGCATCCCAATGCTTGATTGGTAGCTGTTGTTATAAGCAAACTCAATCAAAGGCAAGTGTGTATCCCAACTACCTTCAACTCAATCACATAAGCCCGTAGCATATCCTCCAATATTTGAATTATTCTTTTGGACTGGCCATCTGTCTGTGGGTGGAATGCTGTGCTGAAGTTCAATCTAGTTCCTAGGGCTCTCTGAAGACTACCCCAGAATTTAGAAGTGAACCTAGAATCTCTGCCTGATACAATCAATACTAGCACTCCATACAGTTTTACAATCTCATTTATGTACAATCTGGCCAATCTTCCCAGGCTATAGTCCATCCGGACTGGCAAAAAGTGAGCAGACTTGGTTAGTCTATCAACTATAACCCATATTGCATCATGACTATTCTGTGTCCTTGGAAGTCTCATCACAAAATCCATAGTTATCTGTTCCCTTACAATGTTTCATAGGGTGCCACTTGTATGCTAGCTTGACACTTATTAATGTATACAAATTCTGTTAGTGGGAGGTATCTGTCCCATCCTCCCTTGGATTCAAGGACAGAAGTTCTCAGTATATTCTTGAGGGCTTATCACATATTACAGGTTATTATTATCATTTCATTTCATTATTTATAGAAACTCAACGAGTTTTAAAATTTACCTGAATCACTTGTTTCGACTGTCCATCCGTCTGAGGATGATAAGTTGTACTGATATCTCTAAGCTTATAGCAATTATTGTGGTACAGGTAATTCACATTAATGTAACCGATTCACTGACTCTAGCTACCTTACAAGTGTAGTCGTTTGATAGGCTAGTTCTAAAGTTTTAAATTTCTGACTAAAATTTTCACATTTATTTCTAGTAATAGTACTTTATTCCGGTGCAACTGTATCAATTTATAGATTACTTACAAATATTCTTAATTTATTGTATCACGAGGAAGCACGTAGCTCTACACAATAATCTTGTGTCGGTACTGTAATCTGCAGCTTATAATACAAACATCAAGAACATTACATAGTCACTACGTTATAACCTCATGGACTAGGTTTTCTAACATCTTATCTTTCTCGAACCCACTAATATCCTAAACTGATTCTGATTACAATATCCATTAATAATTACTAACAGTAACATCTTTGCCCTCATCTAGAGCAATTCTATTACTGTAACTTACTTTTAGGTCCTCTTGCCTTACATTAAGTAGGCTCGCCAATTAGCTTTATAATTTATGGTATGTTAGAAAATACTTTTAGCTAACAATTCTTCCAAAATTAATGTCAATCATACTTGTTATTGTAGTTTTGATCCTTAAAAAAACTAGTCACTAACACATCAAAATTTATTCCCCTGTAAAGGAATAGTAACAAAACATAGAATTATAACACTAACATATAAATAAATAGTGCTAGAATCAAATAATAACTCATTATTTCCTTCAAAAATTAAGAACTTACCAGCAGCTACATCTGAAGTTTCTGCTCTTTCTCCTTAGCGCATAGTGGACGCTCTCACTGGTGCGCTACTATATTCAGGTTGATTCACTGTGTTATAGTGATGAGGAGTACCAACTCTATTTCTATCTCGACTCTGACTGACGGTCTGTGGACTCCGGAGAGCAAATCGAGGTGCTCTAGTACAATCTCTAACAAAGTGTCCAAGCTTTCCACAATTGTAGCAGGCTCCAGAGGCCCTTCGACAAATACCTCCATGTAGCTTACCACAAACATGGCAGAAACGGGCAGAATAGGAACTTCTGGTTGTTCGACGACTAGATCTTGGTGTTCTCTGCCCTAATGATCTGCCTCTGTCATATCTCTGAGCTCGGGGTTCCTCAAATTCTTTTCTCTTCCCCAAATTACTGCTCGAGTTTTGACCTGTAGATTTATCCCTCTTCTCTATTTCACACTGCCCTTGACAAATTATCAGCCATTTGTTGGAAGAAAGTGGTCATTTGCTTGGCCATTTGTGTAGTAATTTGTACTGGTAAAACTGGTACAGTCGGGCCTTCAACACTTTGTGGAGTTGGGGCCTCAACTTGTACTTCTGCCATCACGGACTGTTATATTGTCTCATTCTTCTCTTCCATATCTTTTCACAAGATTTTCTATTCCTATACAACCAACATGAGGAGATTCCTCTCCATTAGTTCATATTTATGATGTAAATGTACTATATGTATCAAACATTTGAGCAGTTGTAGTTATCGACAAAAATATTTCAAATTCATAGTTCAAAATTTACTTTAAAACCATTGCTCTGATACCACAAAACATGTAACACCCTACTCCCCTGTAAGATGTAACATGATCTCGTAGTACACCTAATGAACTACCGTACTTCGCCTACTGATAATCCATTAAATATACTACAAGGGATTTTAAAACAATTTTCATGAAATTTAAATCATCGATTAAAATCTGGTGTTATAAAATTTTTTTCAAAATTTTGGCAAAGTGCCGGTTGTATTTTGAGAAAACAATTGTTCAAAACCTGTAAAGAACACACTTCCAATATGTTTTCTCAAATACAACTTCAATAACTTCATTTGAACCCATAATTCAATTTCAATAATCAAGTCAATCTCCTCATAAAAGAAACATTTCATTGATTACAAGAATCAAAATTAATATTACAAAACTGTTCAGATAAATGAAATTCCAAATTTACATTTACAATAAATTACATTTAATTACATACTAAAATATTTTACAAGAGTTTTTATACAACTACTCAAATAATTTACATATATATTATTACATGCATACATCAAAACCTATGTACATGGATATACCTATGATATACCTGGAGCTGATCTGAATGTGTCTTCAAAGAAACTTACTCACTGCTCTATGCTCTTCTTACCTGCAACAGCAAACAAAGCTATCGCTGAGTGGTGAACTCAGTGGTGCACAACTATAATTTAAAACATAGTACAATATACATCGATAAAATTTACAGCAAATAATTTGGAAATCTGAATACTCATCAAATTCCAAAACTCAAAATATTCATTGCCTATAGTGTAAATCATTTGTATCAAATGACTTTGATCACGAAATTCAATTTATCAAATCATGACTAACCATTTAAGGTAGTTCCAACAAAATCAATCATACATAAATCATAACTGAAATCACAATTCCTTACTATTGAAAAACATTCTGTATCTCAAAAACCATGTTGTATCTCAAAAACCATGCTGTATCTCAAAAACCATGCTGTATCTCAAAAATCATGCTGTATCTCCAAAATCATACTGTATCTCGAAAATCATTCTTTATCTCACTAACTATGCAAGACTAATCCGAAAGGGCCATCTCAAATCAATCTTTATCTCACTAACTATGCAAGACTAATCCGAAAGGGCCATCTTCGGTGTGATTCTAACTCCGTATGGTCGGGGAGGTCGAATCATCGTGCACAGTACACATCACAATAATGAATCTTCCGCAAGGGCCACAACGATAAAAAACTTAGATCTAACCTCAAATCAGAGGAAAATCTAAGCCTGTGCACGTACCATGGTAATCAAAACACAACTAACTCTATTGTCTTCTCAACAAATGAGAGAGACGGGTAATAACCTAGTCAAGCATCTATAGTGAGATATAAAACAATATCACAATCCTTTTAGTGAGCATAAATCACAATATAATTCGATTCAAATTCAATTCCAATATCCAATAATTTTTATGCTCATCAGAATTCAAATCATAAATTTGCATGTTTCCATGAAAATTACCATCACAATTCAAAACACGTTCTATCACAATTTTTCAAAACATAATTTATTCAATCCATAACAATGCTTAATACTTGTGGAAATACCATTTCACAAAGCTAAATTCATATGTACTATAACAATTTTAATAGTCATTGAATTAAATCCAATGCTTGTTAAACATAATACATGAGAAAAATACGTCATTTAATCATATGAAATATTCAAAACAAATCAGTTAAAAACTAGTTGTGCACAAACCTCTGATAACTGTCTCTCGGCTCTGACTTAGTGTTTCCTTCCCCTTCTCTGAGTCTTTGCTAACTGAAAAACACAATTTTGAAGTGTTTCAGTACTCATTTAAACTTTCTCTAGGAATAAAGCTTAATAATTAACTTATTGAATTCTATTATTTCCTTAGTCAACCTAAGATGTTGACCCTCGATGCAGTCTAGGTGAATTAGGTTTTAACGTTACCAATATGTCACATTTTATAGCCTTTTTGTATTGGTACATGTTAGCAAATTCATTTCCATGTATATTGCGTTTTATTGCAATTTGTCGGATCTCGGTATACTAATTTGACCTAGCCGGATGACCTAGTTCCCTCAGTTATCGGGTTTTGATCAAAACTACAAACTTGTAGATCTATGTCTTATTGCATGCGGGGCAAAATTTCAGGTCATTCTAAGTTATGTAGACCAAGTTATGGTCATTTTACTATTGCTGGTCAAAATGCATCAAAATTGGTCACTTAGGTCATTTTAGGTCAATTTTGGTTTGGCCAGTTTTTTGACCCAAACTTGTGCAAGCTTTTTGACTTGCTTATGTCATTTCTAGGCTTTGGTGTCTTCATAAGACTTGTAGATATATGTCTTAACTATTCATGGTTAAAATTTCAGGTCAATTGGACCTGTTTTGAGTGAGTTATGGCCTAAACACTAACTGCTGCCCAAATGGTCAATTTTCAGGCCTTAATTGCGCTAATCTAGATTTGGTCACTTTTCAAGTTATCTTACAAGCAGAATTTTGGCAAGCTTCCTTAATGAAAGTTGGCACATTTTGTGCCTAGTTTCACCTCCAATTGGTCTCATACCAATTGGAGCCATACACTTAAAGTTCTAAGCCCAAAACCTAACTATCCTATTACATTTCCTTTATTACTCATCAAAGATCACTTTTAGCATTTACCAATTTACACATTCTTACCCAATCTGGTTTGTACCATAACCTAAACATATTTTACAACATATTTTTGATCATTTTGGCAGCTTATAATCACACTCAACATACACCATATAGTGCAGAATTTGTCAAACTCACTTACAACAATTTAATCACCTAATCATGCTCATTTACATGTCCAACCTCACACCACCATACATATACCCAAGCTACCATAACAACTACTACAATTCAACATTAATATTTCATAAACCAAACATGAAATAACATCCTTATGGTTCACCAAACCAAGCTGCCGATTCATGCATTTACATTCCATTAATTTCCAAGCTTCCAATTTCAAATACACATTCACATATGCTAAGTATACATCACCCAAATAAATTCCTACACACATAAACATTTAATCAACCCTTTAATCTACCATTTACAACCAAGAATAAGCTGTCCTCAAAGAGTTTCCATGGCTGCCATTTAAACATCAAACCTCAAAAATCTCTCCATAAATCAAGTACCCATAACATCCTTACAAACTTTAATAAAACAATAATAAAAAACACAAACTTACCACTTTGGAAATTCTTCAAAACCTCACCAAAACTTCTTAAAATTGCTATCAAACTCTTCCTTGCAAGGTGAGGATAAACTTTAATGAAGTAACTTTGGTGTTTAGGATGGAAATGGTGAAGGTTTAGGAAGCTTCACCCAATTCGGCTATGGAGGATTTTTAAGGCTTTCATTACGGCATGGAAGGGATGAATGAAGAAGATGAAGTGTGAGTGGGTTTACACCTGTCCACTTAAGGGTTGTTTAATCCCATAGTGCTCCACTCACCATAGTTTAATGATTTAATATGTTTTAAGTGTTAATTACTCCATTTATACCCCATTTTTGGTTATTTACATTAAGTACCACTAATTCAATTTTTCATTATATTTTTCAATTGTAATATTATTTATTTTTAATGGACATTTAGGTCAAAAGACAACTCGGGGTGTCAAATGACCACAATGCCCCTGTTCAGGTTGCATTCCCGATTTTTCTGTAACACCGGGTTTTGTCCGTTTTTCAATTTCTCACTTTTCTTTGTACTAATTAATTAATTTTTCTTTGATATTTCTAATGGTATTTATGCTTCAATAGGTGTCTATTTAAGTCCTAAAAATATTTTCCAGGGTTCCCCGCGGTCCTGGGCTAGTCAACGGTCCACGTCGTGACTTCCCGGTGCGGTCACCCATTGCTAGGGTTCTCGGCTCGCTTAACTTGGTTACATTTTGTTGCTATTATTTTTCCTTTATTTTTTTTTGTATTTTCTTTTCTTGTATTTCGTTATTTTATGTCTCCTTATTCATATCTAAGTGTAGTTCTAGGCATCCTAGCTGTCTAGATATCACTGGTCACTGGAACAGTAGAACGCACTATCAAACTTAGGGGTGTTACATGATCTCATCAAACAATCAACTAATAGTCCTTTTTAGTAAATCATTCAATAGATCAAAGACAAAGAAATCAGAAAATAATAGATATTCAAAAAGATATAAATTAAATTAAGAACCTGGTCTCACAAATCAAGCAAAAGAACTTGAATCCCTTGAACTGAATTAAAAACTTAGCCACTCATGGCTTACAGAAAAATAAAAAAGAAATCTAAAAGATGAATGGAGAGGCTGCTGAATGATTTTTTTCTTTTAAGCATCCCTCCTTTTTTTTTGGTGCGGCTGCTATCTCTTCTATTTATAATAAATGGTCTAGGGTTAGGTTTTTCTAGAGTCTCTGTCAAAAACTGCAACTAGAGCAAAAACAGGAATCTAACTGTCGATGAATACATGGCCCATGTATCACTACATGGCCCAGGGCCATGTAACTTACTGGAGATGAATGAGCATGTTTTGTATGGCCACAGAAAGTTATACGGGTCTCTAGTATTTACACGGGTCAATTTACACGGCCCGTGTACTTTGTTTCTTCCTCAGTTCTTTGGATTCCTTTTGGCAGAATGTTACACGGGTCTCTAGTTATGCTTACATAGCCCGTGTACTTTGTATCAACAATGCTTCTCAATCCTTTGACCTTTCCAAGCTTCCTTCCACACTATATTCCTCCAGAACTTCACCAAAACCCTGAAAAATGTAGCAAGAGTCATATTTCTCCATTTAACACAATTATTTCAACAACTCTCTAAACATGTGCCTAATAGATAACTATACTTAACCAACTGAATTAAACATAAAAACACTTTGAAAACACTAAATGTGATGGGAGTAAAATTAATAAATTATGCACTTATCAAGGTTCTGGAAAGAATTGGTCCTTTGGCATATCGGTTGGCATTACTCCAGAGCTAGAAAGGATACACAGTGTTTTCCATGTGTCCATGTTAAGGAGGTATAGATCTGACCCATCTCATGTACTATCAGTTGAAGAGATTGAGGTAAATCCAGACCTTTCATATGAAGAAGAACCTATAGAGATTCTGGCATATGAGGTAAAGCAGCTAAGGAACAAACAAATACCCTTAGTGAAAGTGCTGTGGAACCATCATTCTGGCCAAGAAGTTTCTTGGGAACGTGAAGAGGACATGAGGAGACAGCACCCACAGCTGTTCATAGACTGATGCCAGGTAAAATTTTGACACAAAATTTATTTTTAGGGGGGGGGGGGAGAGAATTGTAACACCCCTGTGTTCAGTAATGCGTTCTACTATTCCGGTGACTAGTGTTTGTCCTGACAGATAGAATGCTTGGAACTACATTTAAATGTTAGTGAGGAGACATGAAATAATGAAATACAATAGAGAAAAATACAAGAAAAACAAAATAAAAATAAAAGCAATGAAATGTAACTAAGTTAAACGAGCCAAAAACCGTAGCGATGGGTGACCGCACCGGGAAGTTGCGGCGTGTACCATTGACTAGCCCTGGACCGCGAGAAACCCTGGGAAATATTTTTAAGACATAAATAAACATCTATTGAAGTATAAATGACATTAGAAATGTCAAAGAAAAATTAATTAATTAGTACAAAGAAAAACGAGAAATCGAGAAACTTACAAAAATCGGTGTTACCGAAAAATAGGGAATACAATCGGAATAGGGGCATTTTGGTCAATTGACACTCCGAGTTGCCTTTTGACCTAAATGTCCATTAAAAATAAATGATATTAAACTTTGAAAATATCATAAAAAAAATAAATTGTGGTACATTATATTAATAGTGAAAGAATTGTGGTAAAATTGTAATTTAGGAAACTTTGGATAATTAATTCTTTAATCCAAGTTAGTGCTCCACTAACTCATAATTTGGGACACCTTTATAAGCCTTTGGGACAGCAGAATACTCATCTTTTGCCTTGAGAAAAAATCAGCCGAAAGCCTCCATTGAAGAACCACCATGGCCAAATTGAAGAAACCTCCATGCACCTATGATTTACACCTCTTTTCCACTTGGTTTTTTTTATTAAAGCTTGCAAACACACCTTGGGCAGCATATTGGGAGCAAGAAAGGAGAATTTTGGTGAAGTTTTGAGAAAGCACACAAGAGGTAAGTGCCCATTTTCTTCCCTTGCTTAATTAAAACTTGTGTTGAGGTTGTGGGTAGTATTTTGGTTGAAAAATTAAAAGAATTACTTGAGTAATTGTTGGGTGTAACTTTTGGCAGCCATGGAAAGGAAAGGTGAGCAGATTATTCTCACTTGTGATTGATGAAATTGATGATGCTTAATGGGAATTAAGTTTGATTAAAGAAATTTGATGTATTGGTTAGTTAATTCCATGTGTTTATGTATTTGAGCAATTGAAATTAAGGGTTTGAAAGGGAAATTCAATACCCAAGTAAACTGCCATTTTTGGGCAGCCCTTAAACTCAAGAAATTATGTATGATATCATGAAACTTATTGATGAATTATGGCGGTGGTGATGTAGTGGCAGTTTGTATAATTGATGATGAAAGTTATAGGTAATGGCTGGGAGTGTTATGTGTATATGTTGTTTAGAATTTGATATTGTGAATTGAAAGTGTAATTGGTGCATTGTAAATTGGTTATATTCTACCTAAAGTGACTATAATGTAAAGTGATGAATGGCTTTGGTATGATACAAATGCAAATTAGGTTTGGAAAGTGAAGTATAGTTAGTTGAATGTGTGATTAGTTGATGCTCCAAAAATGTGTTAAGGGCAGTATGTATTTTAGTCTATAAATGGAATTGTGTGACTCCAGTTGGTATGAGGCCAATTGGAGGTGAACCTAGGCACAAAATGTGCCAACTTTTATGTTGAAAGTCTACCTAAATTCTGTCCAGAAAGTGACATGAGAATTGACCAAATCCGAGTTAGTGACTTTGTAAACCTAAAAATTGACCATTTGAACAACAGTCAGTATTTTTGCCATAACTCACTCAAAATAGGTCCAAATGACTTGAAATTTATACCATGGAAAGCTTAGACATAGAGCTACAACTCTTATGGAGACACCAAAGCCTAGAAATGACCATAAGTAAGTCAAAATGCTTGCACAAGTTCGGGTATAAAAACTGCCAGAATCGGAAATGACCTAAAAATGACCTAAGTTTGCCATTTTAGTGCAATCTATCCAGCAATAATAAAATGACCATAACTTAGTCTAGTAAACTCCAAATGACCTAAAATTTGTGGCAAAAGTTCACTAAGACATAGACCTATAAGTTTGTAATTCAGACTAGAGCCTGAAAACCGAGGAAACTAGGTCATCCGGCTAGGTCAAAACAACAAACCAAAATCTGATAAATTGCAATAAAATGCAATACACTTGAAAATGAATTTGGTAACATATACCAACACTAAAGGACTATAAAATGTGACATATTGGTAACATTAAAATTTATTCGCCTAGAGTGCATCAAAGGTCAACATTATAGGTTAACTAATGAAAGCAATAGTATTAAATAAATTAATTATTGAACCTTATTGTTAGAGACAAGTTAAATGAGTACTGAAACACTTTAAATTGTGTGTTTTAGTTAGTAAAGACTCAGGGAAGGGGAAGGAAACACTGAGTCAAGGCCAAGAGGTTACTCTTCAGAGGTTTGTGCACAACAGTTATTTCTTTTGAATTTTCAATTGAAATAAATTATGACAATTTGTATGTTATTGCTTAAATTGTGAAAAATTTGTTTGAACGATATTTGTTGGATACTTATTGCTTGATAAATATTGCAAATGGTTTGAAACCACAACTATTATGTATATTTGATTGAATTCCTCACTAGCTTATCTAGTGGGATGAATTGACTTTGAATTCCCTCTCTGGCTGAAGTGTTGAGGTGTGTGCCTATTAAGGACGAATAGGACGAGTACTCATATAATTGCTAGCTAGCTATGTTATTCCTTATTAGCCATTGGCTTTTGGGATGAATTAGACTTTGGAAACATGATTAAGTTGTGTGTGTGATTTATTGATAATCATTGATACATTATGAAATAGACTTTAAATTCTTTATGACATTCTCTGTCTTTTGAATTTAACTTTGATTTTAAGTATGCATAGTTTATATGATTTATGGTTTATGGTTTTAAAATTGCATTTTCTTAATGTTATGCACCACTGAGACATTGGCTCAGCGATAGCTTTTTCATTGCTGTCACAGGTAGATAGATAGACAGAGCAGCAGAGTAGGCTGCTTGTGCTACATTTTAGAATTCTGCCAGGTATATTGAGTATACCATATTTTTGTAATTTTTGTTGTAATGTATGTGCACTGTATGTATATATTGTACTTTGTCTTGAGCAGTTGTAAACTAAAGTTATAATATATTTATTTCTTATCTCAGCTTTTGAACTACTCAGTCATTTTGTAGTCTATCTTTGGAAATATTGAAAAGTGATGTTGAATTGAGTTTGACAAATGTTGAGAAAATTGATTCGTGTTGAGCCATACTGGAGTTTGGGATTGAACAAATATATTGAAAGTGCTTTTTACAAGTTTTTGAAGAACTGTTTTATTCAAAAAGAAGGCACTATGCTAAGATTTTTACAGAAATTACTAATAGTTCATATTTGTTATTTGGGTTCACTTCAATTAAAAGAAAAAAAAAATTTCTAACACTTGTCTAAAGTACTCACCACTGTAAAAAGGAATAAGAAAAGGTTTAAAATCCCTTGTAATATATTTAATGGTTTATCAGTAGACAAAGTTTGGTAATTCATTAGGTATACTACGGGATCATGTTATACCTTACGGAGGGGTTAGGTGTGACATGCAGCATTGTAAAACCAGCGAAACACAACTCTTGTAAAATGAATGAATGAAATACACCTAGGAATGCCCTAATTCAATTCTTGGTGGCTTAGAATTGAATCCCTTAGAAAGTTCATGATCATACCATATTAATTGTTTATCCATGTATGCATGAGATGTATAGGAATGTATGCAAGCATATGATATATGCTTGCTAATTGGATAATATGCAAAGTGAGACCATAATAGTAATTAAGCTGACCACTAAATCTTCCAAATAAATTATTAAGTTAGAAATGGTATAATTAAAATAATTATATCATGGGCCCTCTATTGAGGCAATTATTTTAAGAAATTTTAAATACTTGCATGTGATGCATTTATTTAAGAGATTTTCTTAAGAATAATTGTTAAGCATGAGATGTTGTAAATATGTAAATAGTTGATGGCCAATAATGGATGTGCCTGAGTTCATTAAAATTATTTTCATGTTTACTAGCTCAATGGGATCAACTTAACTAATGCAAGATAGATCAATAATGGATGTGCCTGAGATTTTGAGCATTAGGGGCTAGATAAATGATTGAACCTCACATGAGATATGATGGGCAAGGAGTTGCTCACTTATAGTTTATTGTAATTCCAATAATGGATGTGCCTAAGGATGATCAATAAGACTATAAGAATTCAATCACCCACTAGAAATCCATCCAACTAGGATTTCCATTTCCTACTTTGAAAGTGTAGGATTCACCAAGTTAGTGGGAGGACCAATTTAATTAAAGATCATAATCATTTTGGTTAATTACTTGATACATTTACTAATTAATCTTGTAACATCCTCATTTTAGTTAATCCGTACAGTCTACTGTTCCGGTGACCAATGTCGGTCCAGACAGCTAGAACGTTCGGAAAAATATTTAAACTAAGGTGAGGAACCAAAAAAAATTGACTCAAATAATTAATAAGAAAAAAAAATTTAGGAAAAATTATAAAATAATTCTTGGGACCCCAGAGAAGGGTCATTGAGGTTCTTATGGCATTAGAATGCCAAGAAAATACTTAGAAAATTTTTTCAATCGGTATAGACAATTTTGGCCTGTTAAGCCAAATGGAGGGCATTTTGGTCATTTCGTCTTCAGAGATGATTTTTGGCCAACTTGTCCAGTTAAATAAGTAATTTATATAATATAAAATATAAATAAATATTGTCAAAAATTTAATTGCAATTAAATAGACATAAAATGGAGAGAAAATGATAGAAAATAGATTTATGACATAACCATGATGTCATTTAAAATTCTCCCAACCAACCCAATCTTGACACATGGCATAAACATACATAAAAGAGACAAATGGGCTGGAAAAGGAACAAAAAAATCAGACTTCTTCTCTTCTTTTCCAGGATCCACTCATTCCTACATTTGCATCAAACTACCCATAGAGAGGGGAGTTCCAGTAGAGGAGTGTGATCAAGACATTCTGGTCACAAATCCACTAGGCCACAGTGTGGTAGTGAATAAAGTGTATAAAGGTTGCCCGTTGAGGATTCAGGGGTATGAATTCTCAGCAGACCTAATTGAGTTGCCCTTCCACGAGTTTGACGTGATTTTGGGAATGGATTGGTTGTCACGTCACCAGGCAATAGTTGATTGCAAATTGAAGAGGATTTCTCTAAAAACTTCTGAGGGTAATGAGATCACTATTGTGGGTGAAAGGACAGATGTCACACCCTACCCCTCTGTAAGGCATAACATGATCCCGTAGTATACCTAATGAATTACCAACTCCGTCTACTGATAATCCATTAAATACACTATAAGGGATTTTAAAAACATTTCTTACTTCTTTTACAGTGGTGAGCACTATTTACAGGTATTAAAAACCTTTTTGAACTGAAGTGATAGAACTAACACATTTGAATTATTTGGAGTTTCTATAAAAATTTTGGCAGAGTGCCATCTGTATTTTGGATAAAACAGTTCTTCAGAAAACCTATAAAAAGCACTTCAATAGATTTCCAAATCTCAACTCCAACATATTTCTCAACACAACACATTTTTCAACTCAAATCCACAGTTATTTTTTAAAGACTGAGGTAAAAGAAATATAATACAATTTTTACAAGCCAAAATAACTCATAATTATTTTACAACTTCAATGTACAATTTTTATGTACAACTGCTCAAAACCAACAACAATATGTACATACAGTGAATATACATTACATTACAAAATACAAAATATTGGTATACTCATTATACCCGGTAGTCTCTCGCTGGAGGTACTAGTAGCCTAGTCTGCTGCCCTGTCTGTCTGTCTACCTGTGACAGCAATAAAAAAAGCTATCGCTGAGACAATGTCTCAGTGGTGCACAACATTAATCAAATACAATTCAAATCACAATTCATAAATCATATAAATAGTGGATACTTAAAATCATAGTTAAATTCAAGACAATAATGTCATAAGGAATTTAACACAATATTACAATAAATCTCAGTAATCAAAACATAGCTAAATTCAAAAGACAGTGAATGTCAATAAGAATTTAAACTCATTTTACAATCTTACAATATGCATCAATAAATTACACACAGCTTTAATCATGTTCCCAAGTTCAATTCATCCCAAAAGCCGATGGCTAATGAGGTATTCAATTCATCCCAAAAGTCAATGACTAATGAGGAATAACATAGCTAGCTAGCAAAAATATGAGTACTCATTCTATTCGTCCTCAACAGGCACTCACCTCAACACTTCAGCCAGAGAGGGAATTCAATTCATCCCACTAGACAAGCTAGCGAGGAATACAATCAATGTACATGATAGCTGTGGTTTCAAATCAATTACAGTGCTTTTCAATCAATAAGTATCCATCAAATATCATTCAAACCATTTTTCACAATTTCACAATTTAAAACAATAATATGCAAATAGTCATAATTTATTTCAATTGAAAATAATTCAAAAGAAATAGCTGTTGTGCACAAACCTCTGATAATCGTCTCTCGATGCGGACTCAGTGTTTCCTTCCCTTTTCCTGAGTCTTTGGTAACTGAGAAACACAATTTGAAGTGTTTCAGTACTAAATTAAACTGTCTCTAACGATAATGTTCGATAAGTAATTCACTGAAGGCTATTATTTGCTCAATCACCTAATATACCGACCCTCGATGCGTTTTAGGTAAATTAGGTTTTAGTGTCATTAATATGTCACATTCTATAGGGTTTTAGGGTTGGTACGTTTTACATAACTCATTTCCTTGTTTAGTGCATTTTAATGCAACTTGCTGGATTCCGGGATACTAGTTTGACCTAGCCGGACGACCTAGTTCCCTTAGTTTTCGGGTTTCAGTTAAAACCACAAACTTATAGATCTATGTCTTATGGAACGCGGGGCAAAATTTTAGGTCATTCTGAGTTAAGTAGACCAAGTTATGGTCATTATACTATTGCTGGTCAAATAGCATCAAATTAGGTCAATTTTAGGTCAATTTGGTCAACTTTGGTTCGGCCAGTTTTTGGACCCGAACTTGTGAAAGCTTTTTGTCTTGCTTATGGTCATTTCTGGGTTTTGGTGTCTTATAAGACTTGTAGGTATGGGTCTTAACTATTCATGGTTAAAATTTCAGGTCAATTGGACCTGTTTTGAGTGAGTTATGGCCTAAACACTAACTGCTGCCCAATTGGTCAGTTTTCAGGTTTCAATTGCACTTAATCCGAATTGGTCATTTTTCATGTCACCTTGCAAGCAGAATTTTGGTATGCTTTCTCAATGAAAGTTGGCACATTTTGTGCCTAGTTTCACCTCCAATTGGTCTCATACCAATTGAGGTTACACATTTAAAGTTATAGGCTAAAATGTATACTGCCCTTAATTACCTTACTTATACATGTATCCATTACACATTTAATTGCTATATGTCCACTTCCCTTACCAATTCTGTTTTGGTACATTACCAAAACCACATACCTCTTCACTTTAAAGTCACTTTGGGTAGATTACACACATCCTCAATACACCAAATAAACTCAAATTTACAAAGTCTAAGTACAATCACATATACACATAAACATTACTCATTCTTACATACACTTTAAACAACCAATCTATATACATATCCATCAATCCTCAATGTCAATATTCTGCCAATACCTTCATGAACTCATACATTTATCAAAGTATCCCAAGGCTGCCGAAAATCTTCACCATGCCAAAGTGTCCTACAATTCATCAATTTCCATTACAAGTGCACAATCACCATATACATGTGGAATAATTTACTAGGATATTAAATCACCGTAATCAACATAATTTCTCATCAAATATATGTATAAATATTTCCTTAAATACATAACTGCATGGCTGTCCAAAATGAACATATCAATAACTCCTCAAACTTGAAAATTTTCTTCACAAATCCAACACCCATAACATGTACACAACGTTTAACAAAACAATATTCAAAAAATGTAAACTTACCTATGGTTGGAACTTGCTAAACCTTGATTATACTTCTTGATTTTGGTATCAAGCTCTTCCTTATGATGTGTAGACAAATTTTTATGAAGCTATCTAAGTGATTGGAGTTGAAATGGAGGAGTGGATCAAGCTCATGCAAAAACCGCAATGGAGGACTTTCTCTTCTTCAATTCGGCAAAGTTGAGAGGGTTTGGGGAAGATGAAGTTTCAGCTTGTATAATGGAATTCCAGCTGCCCCATTATGTTTTTATTTTATTCCTTTAGTGGCCCACTCACTCAATTAATCATATAATATGTTAAATTCTCACTTATTCCACATTAAACCCTTAATTCTTGTTATTTACTTTAGGTACCACCAAATTAATTTTTCATTTTATTTTCTAAGTGTAATATTATTTATTTTTAATGGACATTTAGGTCAAAAGACAATTCGGGATGTCAAATGACCATAATGCCCCCGTTCGGGTTACATTCCCGATTTTTCGGTAACACCGGGTTTTGTCTGTTTTTCGATTTCTCACTTTTCTTTGTACTAATTATTTATTTTTTTTTTGATCTTTCTAATGAGATTTATTCTTCAATAAGGGTCTACTTAAGTCCTAAAAATGTTTTCCAGGGTTCCCCGCAGTCCAGGGCTAGTCAACGGTCCACGCCGTGACTTCCCAGTGCGGTCACCCATCGCTAGGGTTCTCGGCTCGCTTAACTTGATTATATTTCTTTGCCATTATTTTTCCTTTGTTTTGCTTGTGTTTTCTTTTCTTATATTTCATTATTTTATGTCTCATCACTCATAACGAAGTGTAGTTCTAGGCATCCTAGCTGTCCGGACAACACTGATCACCGGAACAGTAGAACGCACTACCGAACTTAGGGGTGTTACAATTCTCCCCCCCTTAAATAAAATTCGTCTCGAAATATTACCTGGTATTAGTCTCTGAACAGCTGTGGGTGCTGTCTCCTCATATCCTCTTCACGTTCCCAAGTAGCTTCTTAGCCTGAATGATGGTTCCACAGCACTTTAACCAGATGTATCTGTTTGTTCCTCAACTGCTTCACCTCATATGCCAAAATTTTTATGGGTTCTTTCTCATATGAGAGGTCTGGATTTACCTCAATCTCTTCAACTGATAGTACATGAGATGGGTCAGATCTGTACCTCCTTAACATGGACACATGGAAGACATTATGTATCCTTGCTAGCTCTGGAGGTAATGCCAACCGATATGCCAAAGGACCCACTCTTTCCAGAACCTCATATGGTCCGATGAAACGAGGACTCAGTTTCCCCTTTCTGCCAAATCTCATAATCCTCTTCCAAGGAGAAACTTTGAGGAATACCTTATCACCTACTGCATACTCAATATCTCTTCTTTTCATATCAACATATGACTTCTGACGATCTGATGCAGCCTTGAGTCTATCTCTAATCAATCTGATCTTTTCCTCTGTCTGCTGAACAATTTTTGGCCCAATCATCTTCCTTTCACCTACTTCATCCCAACATAAGGGAGTTCTACACTTCCTGCCATACAATGCTTCATATGGAGGCATCCCAATGCTTGATTGGTAGCTGTTGTTATAAGCAAACTCAATCAAAGGCAAGTGTGTATCCCAACTACCTTCAAATTCAATCACACAAGCCCGTAGCATATCCTCTAATATCTGAATAACCCTCTCAGATTGGCCATCTGTCTGTGGGTGGAATGCTGTGCTGAAGTTCAATCTAATTCCTAGGGCTCTCTGAAGACTACCCCAGAATCTAGAAGTGAACCTAGGATCTCTGTCAGACACAATTGATACTAGCACTCCATGCAATTTTACAATCTCATATATGTACAATCTGGCCAATCTTTCTAGGCTATAGTCCATCCGAACTGGCAAAAAGTGAGCAGACTTGGTCAATCTGTCAATTATAACCCATACTGCATCATGACTACTCTGTGTCCTTAGAAGTCCTGTAACAAAATCCATAGTTATTCGTTCCCATTTCCACTCTGGTACTGACAAAGGATGTAACAAACCAGCTGGAACTTGATGTTCTGCCTTTACTTGCTAACAAGTTAGGCATTTGGAAACAAACTCAGCTATATCCCTCTTCATGCCCATCCACCAATAATGCTCTTTCATTTCTCTGACATTTTAGTTCCACGTGGTGCATAGCAAATGGAGACTCACGTGCTTCCTTCATAATGATCTGTCTCAATTCAGCATCATTAGCAACGCACATTCTGCCCTGATGTAGCAAAAACCATCATCTCTCACAGAGAATTCAGGTTTCTTGCCCTGCTGGACTTCTTTCAGTAGCTTCTGATATTTTTCATCACTCTAAGCATTCGATCGATCAATCAACACCGTTGTGTACATGCCAAGCAACTCTGCATCTGTCCCTCATCATCAATCTCTAAACCGCATCTTGTCAGGCTTTCAATTCACATACCATGGACAAAGGAGAAACTCTGAGACTTGCCATAGTCTTGTGACTTAAGGCGTCAGCCACCACATTTGCTTTCCCTGGCTGATAGTCTATTAAGCAATCATAGTCTTTAATGAGTTCTAACCATCTCCTCTGCCTCAAATTCAATTCCTTCTGGGTGCCCAAATACTTCAAGCTCTTGTGATCCGTGTAAATTTAGCATTTCTCTCCATACAAATAGTGTCTCCAGATCTTCAGAGCAAAAACAATAGCTTCTAGCTCCAGATCATGTGTTGGGTAATTCCTCTCATGCGGTTTCAGCTAGCGTGATGCATAAGCAATGACATTTCGATCTTGCATCAGTACACAGCCTAACCCATTGTGAGAAGCATCACTATAAACTGTGTATTCTTTACCCGGAGTAGGTAAAGTGAGAACTGGAGCTTCAGTCAAACACCTCTTCAACCCATCAAAACTTTACTAGCATTTATCAGTCCACTGAAATTTTACATCTTTCCGAAGCAATTTGGTCAGTGGAGAAGATAACATAGAAAATCCCTTCACAAACCGACAGTAATATCCAGCTAAACCCAGAAAACTACGAATTTCTGTGATGTTCCTGGGCGGCTTCCAATTAAGGATAGCTTCTACCTTGCTGGAATCTACCTTAATCCCTTCAGCTGACACAACATGTCCTAAAAAGGAGATTTCTTTCAGCCAAAATTCACATTTCGACAACTTGGCGTATAGCTATTTCTCCCTTAAAGTCTGCAGTACAATCTGCAGATGTCTGTCATGCTCCTCTGCATTCCTTGAATTTATCAAAATGTCATCAATAAACACCACCACAAATTGATCAAGATATGGTCTGAAGATAGTGTTCATCAGATCCATAAAAGCAGCTGGAGCATTTGTTAACCCGAATGGCATTACTAGAAACTCATAGTGGCCATACCGAGTTACAAAGCGCTTTTGGAATACTCTGCTCTTGCACCTTCAATTGATAATAACCAGATCACAAATCAATTTTGGAGAATACAGCTGCACCCTTCAATTGATCAAACAGATCATCAATGCGAGGCAATGGATATCTGTTCTTTATTGTCACCTTATTCAACTGCCGGTAGTCAATGCATAAGCGGAGAGTACCATCCTTCTTCTTAATAAACAACACTGGTGCTCCCCAAGGTGACACAATAGGGCGGATGAAGCCCTTTTCAAGTAGTTCTTGCAATTGTATCTTCAACTCCTTCAACTCTGCTGGTGCCATTCTATATGGCGTTATGGAGACTGGATCCACACCAGGCATAACATTAATTTCAAACTACACTTCTCTTTCCGGAGGTAATCCTGGCAATTCATCAGGAAACACATCTGGAAAGTCATGTATTGTAGGGATGTCCTTCAATGCTGGACTCCCCACTTGGGTGTCTACCACATGTGCCAAGTAGGCTTCACACCCCTTTCTGATCATTTTTCTGGCTAGTGCAGCCGAAATGATGTTTGATGGCAATAACTACCTTTCCCCATGTATTACCACATCACTGTACTAAGAAAGGCCAAAAGTGACTGTCTTCAGCCTACAGTCAATCATGGCATGATGCCTAGCTAACCAATCCATGCCCAAGATGATATCATAATCTCTGAAGGGCATTTCAATGAGATCGGACAGAAAAGTGTGTCCTTGGATCACCAAAGGACAATCTCTATACATTCTATTAACCCTGACTTCCTGTCCTAGTGGACTTGTTACTAGCACCTCAAAGTCCATTTTTGTACATGGAACAGCAATGCAATCAATGATGCTAGCACTCACATAAGAATGGGTAGAACCCGGATCAAATAACACAAACACATTTTGGTTAAAAGTTGAGAAGGTACCAGCCACAACATCAGATGTCTCGGCCTCTTCCCTCTGTCTCATTGCATACATTCTGATTGGAGCATTGTCCTACTCTGATTGTTTCACTGTGCCTTTCGCCTCTTGGCTACCTCTACCCCGCTCTACCTCTGCTGGGTGGTTGTGAACTTCGTGACAGTGGCTCAATCGACCCTTCTGCAGTAGTAGGAGGTGGTCCAACTCTGCGACTACTGGTGCAGTCCTTGGCAAAGTGTCCTATGCCTCCACAGTTATAATAGGCTCCAATAGCCTTATAGCATATCCCACCATGATTTCTTCCATAAGTTTCACATTGGCGGGGAGGGTAGGAACTTCTGGTACTCTGCTGACCAGATAGGGGAGGTCTCTGTCCTGAATATCTTCCCCTACCAGACTTCTTGCCACCTCTGCCATGTCCCCCATGGTTCTTCCTATTTCTAGTAGGACCACTGGAACTCTGTTCTATAGATTTTCCCTCTTTCTCTGTCTTCTTTGATTTCTTTCTCTCAGGAGCAGTTTCAGACTCAATTCTTTCTAACTCTAGAGCTTGAGAAATAAGTTCAGAGAAGTTAGTGTGTTTGAATCTGACTACTTGTAGTCTGATACTGGGCTTCAAGCCGATTTCAAACCTCTTGCATCTCTCCCTGCTGGTAGAGAGTAGACTCACTGCATAATGGCTAAGGCGGGAAAATTCCCTTTCATACTCGACCGATCACTGCTTGAGACTTAGGAACTCTTGCACTTCCACGGTCTACATAAGCATCGTGGACATATTTCGTCTCAATTCCCGAGAAAGTCATTCCATGTTAATATCTGGTTCTACTGCATCGTGGGGAATGGTTTTCCACCAGTCATAAGCATCCCCCTGTAGCAAAGACACTGAGTATTCAAATCTGAGCTCTTCCGTGCAATGCAATTTCTTGAATACCCTATCCATCCTCTCTAACCACTGTTCAGCCTCTAGAGGATCTATCGTCCTTAAACTCAGTAGCCCCATATTTCATCAATTTGTCATCTGCTGGTAGGAGGCGTGGTTGTACCACCGTGTCTGTATTGGGACTTGAGTAGGTACATTGCCACCATTTGTTGGAACATTGCGACCATCTCACGAGCGAATCGATGAAATCGCAGATCTGCAGGGGCTGGTGCAGCTGAACCACTGACATTTTGTAGGCCTGGGGCATCCCCTTGCACCTCAGCCTCAATCGATTGATCGACTGAACGATCACCCTCTTCCATAGTCAATGTGAGGATTTTAGATCTCCTGAACCAATAACACAAGGAGATTTCCTCCCGTTAGTGCATATTTATAATGTAATGTACTGTATGTATCAAACAATGATAT
The DNA here is from genome assembly GCF_030052815.1 of Hevea brasiliensis. Lineage (NCBI taxonomy): Eukaryota > Viridiplantae > Streptophyta > Magnoliopsida > Malpighiales > Euphorbiaceae > Hevea > Hevea brasiliensis. The sequence continues at coordinate 62,630,166 of NC_079500.1, forward strand.
TGAGCAGTTGTACAATGAAGAAAGAATATTCAAATTATAGGTGAAAACAGAATTTAAAAAACCAGGCTCTGATACCACTAAAACATGTCACACTCTACCCCTCTGTAAGGCATAACATGATCCCGTAGTATACCTAATGAATTACCAACTCCGTCTACTGATAATCCATTAAATACACTACAAGGGATTTTAAAAACTTTTCTTACTTCTTTTACAGTGGTGAGCACTATTTACAGGTGTTAAAAACCTTTTGAATCAAGTGATAGAACTAACACATTTGAATTATTTGGAGTTTCTGTAAAAATTTTGGCAGAGTGCCATCTGTATTTTGGATAAAACAGTTCTTCAGAAAACCTGTAAAAAGCACTTCAATAGATTTCCAAATCTCAACTCCAACATATTTTTCAACACAACACATTTCTCAACTCAAATCCACAGTGATTTTTCAAAGACTGAGGTAAAAGAAATATAATACAATTTTTACAAGCCAAAATAACTCATAATTATTTTACAACTTCAATGTACAATTTTTATGTACAACTGCTCAAAACCAACAACAATATGTACATACAGTGAACATACATTACATTACAAAATACAAAATATTGGTATACTCATTATACCCGGTAGTCTCTCACTGGAGGTACTAGCAGCCTACTCTGCTGCCCTGTCTCACTGCATGATAAAGAATAAGGCTATCGCTGAGACAATGTCTCAGTGGTGCACAACATTAATCAAATATAATTTAAATCACAATTCATAAATCATATAAATAGTGGATACTTAAAATCATAGTTAAATTCAAGACAATAATGTCATAAGGAATTTAACACAATATTACAATAAATCTCAGTAATCAAAACATAGCTAAATTCAAAAGACAGTGAATGTCAATAAGAATTTAAACTCATTTTACAATATTACAATATGCATCAATAAATAACACAGATCTTAAATCTTGTTCCCAATTTCAATTCATCCCAAAAGCCGATAGCTAATGAGGTATTCAATTCATCCCAAAAGTCAATGACTAATGAGGAATAACATAGCTAGCTAGCAAAAATATGAGTACTCATTATATTCGTCCTCAACAGGCACACACCTCAACACTTCAGCTAGAGAGGGAATTCAATTCATCCCACTAGACAAGCTAGCGAGGAATACAATCAATGTACATGATAGCTGTGGTTTCAAACCACCATGCTTTTCAATCAATAAGTATCCATCAAATATCATTCAAACCATTTTTCACAATTTCACAATTTAAAACAATAATATGCAAATAGTCATAATTTATTTCAATTGAAAATAATTCAAAAGAAATAGCTGTTGTGCACAAACCTCTGATAACTGTCTCTCGATGCGACTCGGTGTTTCCTTCCTTTTCCGAGTCTTTGGTAATCGAGAAACACAATTTGAAGTGTTTCAGTACTAAATTAAACTGTCTCTAACGATAATGTTCGATAAGTAATTCACTGAAGGCTATTATTTGCTCAATCACCTAATATACCGACCCTCGATGCGTTTTAGGTAAATTAGGTTTTAGTGTCATTAATATGTCACATTCGATAGGGTTTTAGGGTTGGCACATTTTACCAAACTCATTTCCTTGTTTAGTGCATTTTAATGCAACTTGCTGGATTCCGGGATACTAGTTTGACCTAGCCGGACGACCTAGTTCCCTCAGTTTTCGGGTTTCGGTTAAAACCACAAACTTGTAGATCTATGTCTTATGGAACGCGGGGCAAAATTTTAGGTCATTCTGAGTTAAGTAGACCAAGTTATGGTCATTATACTATTGCTGGTCAAATGGCATCAAATTAGGTCAATTTTAGGTCAATTTGGTCAATTTTGGTTCGGCCTTGACCCGAACTTGTGCAAGCTTTTTGACTTGCTTATGGTCATTTCTGGGTTTTGGTGTCTTCATAAGACTTGTAGGTATGGGTCTTAACTATTCATGGTTAAAATTTCAAGTCAATTGGACCTGTTTTGAGTGAGTTATGGCCTAAACACTAACTGCTGCCCAATTGGTCAGTTTTCAGGTTTCAATTGCACTTAATCCGAATTGGTCATTTTTCATGTCACCTTGCAAGCAGAATTTTGGTATGCTTTCTCAATGAAAGTTGGCACATTTTGTGCCTAGTTTCACCTCCACTTGGTCTCATACCAATTGAGGTTACACATTTAAAGTTATAGGCTAAAATGTATACTGCCCTTAATTACCTTACTTATACATGTATCCATTACACATTTAATTGCTATATGTCCACTTCCCTTACCAATTCTGTTTTGGTACATTACCAAAACCACATACCTCTTCACTTTAAAGTCACTTTGGGCAGATTACACACATCCTCAATACACCAAATAAACTCAAATTTACAAAGTCTAAGTACAATCACATATACACATAAACATTACTCATTCTTACATACACTTTACACAACCAATCTATATACATATCCATCAATCCTCAATGTCAATATTCTGCCAATACCTTCATGAACTCATACATTTATCAAAGTGTCCCAAGGCTACCGAAAATCTTCACCATGCCAAAGTGTCCTACAATTCATCAATTTCCATTCCAAGTGCACAATCACCATATACATGTGGAATAATTTACTAGGATATTAAATCACCCTAATCAACATCATTTCTCATCAAATATATGTATAAATATTTCCTTAAATACATAACTCCATGGCTATCCAAAATGCACATATCAATAACTCCTCAAACTTGAAAATTTTCTTCACAAATCCAACACCCACAACATGTACACAAAGTTTAACAAAACAATATTCAAAAAATGTAAACTTACCTATGGTTGGAACTTGCTAAACCTTGATTAAACTTCTTGATTTTGGTATCAAGCTCTTCCTTGTGTTGTGTAGACAAATTTTTATGAAGCTATCTAAGTGATTGGAGTTGAAATCGAGGAGTGGATCAAGCTCATGCAAAAACGGCAATGGAGGACTTTCTCTTCTTCAATTCGGCAAAGTTGAGAGGGTTTGGGGAAGATGAAGTTTCAGCTTGTATAATGGAATTCCAGCTGCCCCATTATGTTTTTATTTTATTCCTTTAGTGGCCCACTCACTCAATTAATCATATAATATGTTAAATTCTCACTTATTCCACATTAAACCCTTAATTCTTGTTATTTACTTTAGGTACCACCAAATTAATTTTTCATTTTATTTTCTAAGTGTAATATTATTTATTTTTAATGGACATTTAGGTCAAAAGAAAATTCGGGATGTCAAATGACCATAGTGCCCCTGTTCGGGTAACATTCCCGATTTTTCGGTAACATCGGGTTTTGTCTGTTTTTCGATTTCTCACTTTTCTTTGTACTAATTATTTAATTTTTCTTTGATCTTTCTAATGAGATTTATTCTTCAATAAGGGTCTACTTAAGTCCTAAAAATGTTTTCCAGGGTTCCCCGCAGTCCAGGGCTAGTCAACGGTCCACGCCGTGACTTCCCGGTGCGGTCACCCATCGCTAGGGTTCTCGGCTCGCTTAACTTGGTTACATTTATTTGCCATTATTTTTCCTTTGTTTTTCTTGTGTTTTCTTTTCTTATATTTCATTATTTTATGTCTCGTCACTCATAATGAAGTGTAGTTCTAGGCATCCTAGCTGTCCGGACAACACTGGTCACCGGAACAGTAGAACGCACTACCGAACTTAGGGGTGTTACAACAGATTTCCTGTCCAATGTTATATCAGCCACGATGGCAAGAAGATTGATGAGAAAAGGCTGTGAAGCTTACCTGGCACACGTGGTTGATACTAGGCAAGCTAAGCCAAACCTGTGTAATATACCCACAGTAAGAGATTTCCCAGATGTATTTCCTGAAGTGTTGCCTGGTTTACCACTAGAAAGGGAAGTTGAGTTTGCTATTGAGCTAATGTCGGGTATAGAACCCATTTCTATTGCTCCTTATAGGATAGAACCCACTGAATTGAGGGAGTTGAAAACTCAATTGCAAGAATTGCTTGATAAGGGGTTCATACGCCCCAGTGTGTCACCATGGGGAGCTCCGGTGCTATTTGTGAAGAAAATGGATGGAACCTTGAGATTGTGTATTGATTACCGGCAGTTGAACAAAGTAACTGTGAAGAATAAATATCCATTGCCCAGAATTGATGATTTGTTTGATCAGTTGAAGGTAGCCGGTGTATTTTCAAAAATTGATCTTAGATCAGGGTATCATCAGTTAAGGGTAAAGGATGTAGATGTGTCAAAAACTGCATTCCAAACCCGGTGTGGACACTATGAATTTTTAGTGATGCCGTTTGGTTTAACAAATGCACCAGCAGCATTTATGGACCTTATGAACCGTATCTTCCATCCATACTTAGATCGATTTGTAGTGGTATTTATTGATGATATTCTGGTGTATTCCAAGACCAGGGAAGAACATGATGAACATTTGAGGATTGTTTTGCAAACCCTGCGAGAAAAGAAGTTGTATGCTAAGTTGTCCAAGTGTGACTTTTGGATGAGTGAAATCTCTTTTCTTGGACACATAGTATCAGCTGAGGGGATTACAGTTGATCCCAAAAAGATAGAAGCAGTGATGGAATGGAAGCCTCCCAAAAATACAACTGAGGTCAGAAGTTTCTTGGGGCTAGCTGGGTATTACAAAAGATTTGTGAAGGGGTTCTCTCTTATAGTTGCTCCAATGACCAAGTTGTTGCACAAGAATGTGAAATTTGGCTGGAACGACAAGTGCCAAGCCAGTTTTGAGAGGCTAAAGGCTATGTTGACAGAAGCACCAGTGTTAACACAGCCAGTGATAGGAAAAGACTTTGTGGTCTACAGTGATGCCTCGCATAATGGGCTAGGGTGTGTATTGATGCAAGAGAGGAAACTGGTCGCCTATGCTTCGAGGCAGTTAAGGCCACATGAACAGAACTACCCTACTCATGACCTGGAGTTAGCAGTAATTATCTTCGCACTGAAGATATGGAGGCATTATTTATATGGTGAAAAATGCTGCATCTATAGAGACCACAAGAGTCTAAAATATTTGCCAACCCAGAAGGAGCTCAATCTTAGACAGAGGAGATGGATTGAGTTCCTAAAGGATTATGATTGTGTGATAGATTATCATCCTGGGAAGGCAAATGTAGTTGCTGATGCCTTGAGCAGAAAGTCCATCATAGCTTTAAGATCACTCAATGCCTATCTGTCCTTAGCTCAAGATGGAGCTATTTTGGCTGAATTGCAAGTGAGGCCAACCCTGCTACAGCAGATACAAGATGGGCAGAGGGCAGATGAAAAACTAATGGCCATTATGGGTAAAATTCCTGAGGGGAAGGAAACTGAATATGAGGTGAAAGCAGATGGGTGTCTGTACTACAGAGGAAGAGTGTGTGTACAAGATGATGGGGAACTGAAGACTAGTATTCTGAAAGAAGCACACACTAGTGTTTATGCTATGCAACCGGGAAGCACAAAAATGTATAATGATTTGAAGCCTCATTATTGGTGGCCTGGTATGAAGAGGGATATAGCTGACTATGTGACTAAGTGTTTGACATGTCAGTAAGTTAAAGTAGAACATCAAGTTCCATCAGGATTGCTACAGCCTATAAGCATACCTGAATGGAAATGGGACCAGGTCACTATGGATTTTGTTAGTGGTCTACCTCTCACCCAAAGGAAGCATGATGCAGTGTGGGTGATAGTGGATAGATTGACAAAGTTAGCACATTTTCTGCCAGTTAAGACTGACTACTCATTGGAGAAGCTAGCAGAATTATATATCAGTGAGATAATTAGACTGCATGGAATCCCACTTTCCATCATATCTGACCGAGACCCAAGGTTTACATCAAGATTCTGGAAAATGTTGTTAGAAGCCTTGGGCACACAACTCCGTTTTAGCATGGCTTTTCATCCCTAGACGGATGGACAGTCAGAACGAGTAATCTAGGTAAACCCAAGAGCTAATTGAATATTCGCAATTAATAAATTGAAATGATAGTAACAATGTGAATTATGTGATAGATCCTGGAGGATATGCTAAGGAGTTGTGTCATTGAGTTTGAGGGGAGTTGGGATAGATCCCTCCCACTGGCAGAATTCGCATATAACAATAGCTACCAAGCTAGCATGCAGATGGCTCCGTATGAAGCACTGTATGGGAGGAAATGTATAACCCCAATATGTTGGACTGAATTGGGCAAAGATAAGCTGGTAGGACCAGACCTGGTGAAACAGACTGAGGAGAAAGTGAAGATGATCAAAGCTAACCTGAAGGTTGCCTCAGATAGACAGAAATCATATGTCAACTTGAAAAGAAAAGAAATAGAGTATGCAGTTAGGAATAAAGTGTTTCTCAAAGTCTCACCGTGGAAGAAAGTACTAAGGTTTGGGAGAAAGGGTAAGTTAAGCCCTAGGTTCATTGGCCCATATGAAGTCATTGAACGTGTGGGACCAGTGGCCTATCGGCTAGCTTTACCACCAGAACTGGATAAAATTCATAATGTATTCCATGTTCCATGCTGAGAAGATATCGCTCAGATCCTTCACATGTCATTTCGATGGAAGAGATTGAAATCCAATCGGACTTGACATACACAGAAGAACCTATACAAATCCTAGCTCGGGAAGTGAAGGAACTGAGAAATAAACAAATTCTACTGGTGAAAGTGCTTTGGAGGCACCACAACACTGAAGAGGCAACTTGGGAAAGTGAAGAGATAATGAGGCAATAGTTCCCTCAACTATTTGCATCAGGTAAATTTTGAGGACGAAATTTTTATTAGAGGGGAAGAGTTGTAACATCATCATTTTAGTTAGTCCGTACAGTCTACTATTCCGGTGACCAGTGTCGGTCCGGACAGCTAGAACGTTTGGAAAAATATTTAAACTAAAGTGAGGAACCAAAAAAAAAATTAACTCAAATAATTAGTAAGAAAAAAAATTTAGGAAAAATTATAAAATAATTCTTGGGACCCCAGAGAAGGGTCATTGAGGTTCTTATGGCATTAGAATACCAAGAAAATACTTAGAAAAATATTTCAATTGGTATGGACAATTTTGGCCCTTTAAGCCAAACGGAGGGCATTTTGGTCATTTCATCTTCAGAGATGATTTTTGGCCAACTTGTCCAGTTAAATAAATAATTTATATAATATAAAACATAAATAAATATTGTCAAAAATTTAATTCGTAATTAAATAGACATAAAATGGAGAGAAAATGATAGAAAATGGATTTATGACATCACCATGATGTCATTTAAAATTCTCCCAACCAACCCAATCTTGATACATAGCATAAACATATATAAAAGAGACAAATGGGCTAGAAAAGGAACAAAAAAATCAGACTTATTCTCTTCTTCTCCTTAACGTAAAACTCTCCCACCATAGCCACCATGAGCAAGCTTTTGAAAACTTGAATCCACACCCATTCTCACCATAAAAGCCCTAGTTGTCTTCACAAAAAATTCACCTCACACCTTGAGGAAGCTTTGGGCAGCTAATTTTTGAAGAAAAATTGAAGTTTTGCAAGACCCAAACTTAGTTCCAAAGAGGTTAGTGACTTAACCATGAATTTTTCTTTAAATTCATGTTAAGGACTTTGAATGAGTGTAAATTACAAAGAAAAAAAATTTGTTGAATACCATTTGTATGTAAACCCTAGATTTTTGGTAGCCATGGTTAGGGTTTGATTGTGTTGAGTTTAATGAAATCAAAAGACTATCATGGCTGCCCACAACATGTATTTACTAAGTGGATTGATGAAATGAAGTGAAAATGCATGTGGGGTAATGTTTGAGATGTTGGGGTTAGGTTTTGGGATGGAAAAATGGGAATTTGAGCATGTAGTGTTGAAAGTGAGTTTTAATGGTCAATTAGTGACTATTTGGTTATGTGTAAACAAGAAATGAGGTGGTTTGATTAGTAAGAATTGCAGTTGGTGTGGCTGCCCATGGTGACCTACAGAATTGGACATGAGTCCAGCAGGTTTGGGCAGCCATAACTTAAATTGTAGAGGTTTAATTGGTGTAAGGCCAATCGGAAATGAAAGTAGACACATAATGGCACAAATTTGGTGAAGAAACCATGCCCATAAAACCAAACCAAGTGGACCAAAAGCTTGCCTTAATCCGGGTGACCTGCAGTCTGATTCTGTAGAATGACCACTGTTCATTTGGCAATAACTCGAGTTACAAAGGTCCAATTGACCTGAAATTTTACCAGCAACAAGATGAGATATAGACCAACAACTTTCATGAAGAAATCTACCCTAAATTATGAGTAGAACCTATCCAACAAGTGAGTTGCAGTCACTATTCACTGCACTGTAGATATGGTCAGCCCAAAAAAATTTCAATCCAGCCAGTTGTGGTTTCTGGACTATAACTTGAGCTATAAAACTCCAAATGGAGTGATTCAAAAAAGGAAATTCAACTAGACAAAATAAGGAACGACTTTCATGTTGATCATTTTGCCAAATTCCAACTGCAAAAATGACTAATGGAATAGTAAAGATAAGGTATGAAAACTGAAAATTCTGCTCAATTAACTTTTAACTTAGAAATGGTATTGGCAACCAATACCAACAAATTTTGTAACACCCCTATGTTAGGTAGTGCGTTCTACTGTTCCGGTGATCAGAGTTGTCCGGACAGTTAGGATGCCTAGAACTACACTTCGATATGAGTGAGGAGACATAAAATAATGAAATACAAGAAAAGAAAATACAAGAAAAACAAAGGAAAAATAATAGCAAAGAAATATAATCAAGTTAAGCGAGCCGAGAACCCTAGCGATGGGTGACCGCACCGGGAAGTCACGGCGTGGACCGTTGACTAGCCCTGGACCGCGGGGAACCCTGGAAAATATTTTTAGGACTTAAATAGACCCCTATTGAAGTATAAATATCATTAGAAATATTAAATAAAAATTAAATAATTAGTACAAAGAAAAGTGGGAAATCGAAAAACGGACAAAACCCGGTGTTACCGAAAAATCAGGAATGCAACTTGAACAGGGGCATTGTGGTCATTTGACATCCCGAGTTGTCTTTTGACCTAAATGTCCATTAAAAATAAATAATATTACACTTGGAAAATATAATGAAAAATTAATTTAGGGGTACCTAATGTAAATAGCAAAAATGGGAAGCTTAATGTGGGAAAATGAAATTTTAGATTAAACTAATAATTTATTTTGACATAGTGCTCCACTAATTCATGAAAGTGGACCACTACCACTTCATTTGGACAGCAGATCATCTTCTTCCTCACTTCTCCAAGAACCAGCCAAATTTCTCCCAAGAAAATCCACCATTGACGTCCATTTGAAAGCTTCATGCAAGCTTGATTTAAGCTTCCTTCTTTGCACCTTCCTTCATTAAAGTTAATCCTCACACCATGGGCAGTAGATAGGCAGCAAGAAGACCAAGTTTTGGAGAGATTTTGAAGAATTTCCAAAGGGGTAAGTTTGTATTTTTGGGTTATTGCTTCATTAAAGTTAGTAGGAATGTTATGGGTGTTTGATTTATGAAGAAATTTTTGAGTTTTGATGTTGAATGGGAATGTGCACTTTTGGCAGCCATGGAAGCACCTTGAAGGCAGTTTAATTGTGCTTGTAAATGGTGAATTAAATGATTGATTAAATGTATATTGTGTAGGAAATTGTTTGGGTGATGTATACTTAGTATATGTAAATGTAAAATGAGATTTAAAGCTTGGAAAGTAATGGAATGTATGTGTACCATTGTGGCAGTTTGTTAGCTCTTGAAGAATGCTGGAATTCATGCTTGGTTTATGGAATAATGATGTTAAAATGTGTTGGTTGTTATGGCAGTTTGAGTGTGTGTAAGGTGGTGTGAAGTGGGACATGTAAATGAGCATAAAAAGGTGATTGAATTGTTGTAAATTAGATTGAAAAATTCTGTACTTGTTCGTGTATGTTGAATGTAACACCCTCCCGATAACCACTCCGTACATCCTACTGTTCCGGTGACCGGTGTCGGTCCGGACAGCTAGAATGTCCGGAAAAATATTTAAACTAAAGTCAGGAACCATAATTAACTCAAATACTAATAAGAAAAATTTAGTAAAAATTTTAGAAATAAAATACAACCAAGCAAAACGAGCCGGTGCCCAAGCAATGGGTAACCGGAGGGAAGTTACGGTTCTCGCAACGAGGAGCCCTAGACCCGGGGAAAAAATTATAAAATAATTTTTGGGACTCCAGAGAAGGGTAATTGAGGTTCCCATGGAATTAGAATGCCAAGAAAATACCTAGAAAAATTTTTCAATCGGTACAGACGATTTTGACCCTTTAAGCCAAACGGAGGGCATTTTGGTCATTTCGCCTTCCGAGGTGATTTTGGGCCGACTTGCCCAGTTGAGTAAATAATTAATATGACATAAAATATGAAGAAATATTACTAGAAATGAAATTTGAAATGAGTAGTGAAAGAAAAGAAAAGAAAATGCAAAAATAATGCAAAAATGACATCATTTAAAATTTTCCAACCAATCAAATTTAAGCAAGTCCATAAAAAGGAAATAAAAATGGGTAATGAGGCAGAATTTTAGAAACCCAAAACCAGCTCCCTCTCCTCTTCCTCACGCCACTCACTCACCCTTACCCATTCCACCATTAACAACCTTTCATCCTTCATCTTTATTAGTTTTCTTCCACTAAAAACCCTAACTACCAACACAAAAATTCATTCTATCATCTTGGTGATTATTGTGGGAGCAAAAAGAAAAGGAAACCAAGACTTTGAGGAAGGGAAAAATCTGCCCTAAGTGAGGTTAGTGCTACAATCTCATTTTCCTTCTTTTAAATTCTAGTTAGAACATTTTTTAGCTAAGAAATCTTAAGGAATTGAAGTAAATTACATGTGTTAAGGGTACCTTCAATTTTCAGCAGCCCTATGGAAGATTGAGTTTGATTGTTTAATAAACTTAGAGTGGCTGGAAATGAGGGTTAAGGTATTAAAATGCATGGATATTAAACTAAGTATGTAATTAAGGTTTATGAGTAAATTGATTTGGATATTAGGGTTTGGAAAGGTGAAAGTGTGACTTGGCTTAGGAAATTGTTAGAGGACATTTTAATGGTCAATTAGTGACCATTTTAGGTAATTTGACTAACAAATGGACTGAAAAATGAGATTGCAAATTGAGTTTGCAAGCTGCCCTAGGACAGCAGCAGAGGGACTGAAAATTCAGTCCCTTTGCACTGCCATAACTTGGGCAGTGGTAGTCCAATTGAAGTTTGGCCAATCGGACATGAAACTAGGCTTATAATGGCACATTTTTGCTGAAGAAACCATGCCCAAAAGACCAAAGCAAGAGGACCAAAACTCAGCCCCAATCCGGATACCCTGCACTGAATTCTGCAGAATTGACCAAATGAACAGTAACTGTTCATTTGGCCATAACTCACTGTAGATTTGGTCAATTGGCCTGAAATTTTTACAGCAACAATTTAAGACATAGAAAAACAACTTTCATGAAGGAACCTACCCCAAATTATGGCCAGAACCCATTCAACCAAGTGACTCAATTTACTGTTCATGCACTGTAGATATGGTAAATTTCTGCAGAATGCATATCCGGACAGCTTGGGTTTTTGAGCCATATCTGGAGCTACAAAACTCCAAATGGAGTGATTCAAAAAGGAAATTCAACTAGACAAAATAAGGAACAACGTTCATGTTTTACATTTCCTCAAATTCCAACAGTAACAGTGTCCAATGGAACAGTGAATTTGACTCACCAAAACTGAAAAATCTGTTTGTGTTGAGTTACACTTTGGAATGGCAAAAACACTTAATGCCAACAAGTTTTAAACACCAAATGTGGTATGTTGGGAGTGCCAAAGTTGATGTACACATTTTTATTCTAAAAGTCAACATTTTTGTTGACCAATGATGAATAGTGACACTAAAAAAATTGAAATTCACAAATTGACAAATTTAAGAGTTTCAAATGCCCTAGTATACCTGACAAGATTGGTTTGGATAGTTTGGCATGCCAATAGGGTTGATTAGCAAGATCGCACATGGCAAAAATGCCATTATGTGATTTCATGGCTTTTAGCCATTCTGACTTTTCATTGAGACTTGGCCTTGTGCTCGATATTATTTACGACTTGTTAGTCGCTCATGCACACCGAGATGCATATGTGACCGATGGTGTGACGGCCCGAGGTACTAGGTACCCAAAGGCGGTTACTGTTATCCATCCGATGCCTAGTGTAGGTTACTTGGGGCAACCAAATGAATAAAAGTGAACAACGTTAATGAAACAATGAATATATCAATACCAAACAAAGAAAGCATACACATTCTCTACACATTTATTTTCTTGCTATTTTCTTTTATTATATTATTGCACCACTAAGCATTATTGCTTAGCGCGTTGCTTTTGCCACGCGTAGGTACTGGAGATCCCGATCGCGAGCCCAGTAGACCACAGACTGGGTGAGTCCATCCGGCAGTTCTGCTCAGTGTCCGTGTCACCTCGTCACCTGCAGTGCATTGGTAGGACACTAGATGTCATTTTGTCATTTTGTAATTAAATTTTTATTTCTCATATGTATTTGGGATTTATGTAATGTATTTTGAGCTTATTGTAAATAATAAAGATTTATGGTCATGTATGGTATTAATTTGAGTATTTAATGGTTGTTTATATATGAGAACCCTGAGAAAGGGATGTTTTGAGCAATGAAAAGGTTGTTGAGACCTGAAATTGAAAAATTGTTGATATCTTGATATTGAGTTTTGTGATGATATTGGAGTTGAGAATGAATGAAATTGTATATTGAAAGTGTTTTTAACAGGTTCCGAAGAACGGTTTACTCCATTTTTAGCCGGTACTCCGCCGGATTTTCTTTAAAATTTTCGGAACCTTAAATGAATGATACTTTTGATAAATGTTTTAAATAAATTGTATTTCATAAATTATATGCAAAAGCATTGTCTAAATTAATTGAGGAATATTAGAGTGTGCCGGTACACCGTGTGGCATTACTTACTCGGGTATATTGTACACGGGTAAGGGGTGTCACATTTAGTGGTATCAGAGCACGGTTTAGGCGTTTCTGGGCCTAGATTGAGTCCATACCATGCATTGCTTTTGTAAGAGTCGAGGTGACACTAACGCAGATCTGTTTATCTTTCTTATTTTGAATAGGATATGGATCCTTCTTCTCAGAGAGCCGTTGAGGAGGAAGTGGAGAGTCATGCTCCACCTGCAGCAGCTGAGACTGGGGGCATGAGAGAATCTGCTCCGCCACCAAGCGAGCTCGCCAGCCTCCACAGGCCATGTTCCAACAAATGGCCGACTTCTTCAGACAAATGGCCGGGGTAATGCCAGCACCACCACCACCACCACCAGCTCCACAGCAGAAATCACACCTGGAAAGGCTAAGGAAGTTTGGAGCTGTGGACTTCTATGGCAAGAGAGAAGATGACTCTGTTGCAGCCGAGAATTGGTTGAACAGAACGGGCAGAGTCTTAAAACAACTCCACTGCACCCCAGAGCAGAACTTAGAAGCTGCTATATCCTTGTTACAAGACGATGCCTACGGATGGTGGGACACTGTGTCCAGTGAAGTGCAGCCAGAAGCTGTAACTTGGGACTTCTTTCTCTCTGAGTTCAAGAAGAAATATGTGGGTACTGTATACCTGGAAGAGAGAAGAAGGGAATTCATTAACCTGAGGCAGAGACAGTTGTCAGTGGCCGAGTATGAGAAGGAGTTTGTTCGGTTAAGCCGCTATGGAAGGGAAATAGTCCCTAACGAAGCTGAAAGGTGCAAGAGATTTGAAGAGGGACTGAATGACAATATCAAGATACAGCTCACTGCCTTGGGAATCACAGAATTTAGCAAGCTAGTGGAAGCTGCAATAAGGGTTGAAAAAGTGAGAATCAATGAGCGCACTGGAAGGGAGAGACAGAAGAGGGGACCAGTCGCCTAGTTCCACCCCTGGATTTGGGAAGAAGTTTAAGGGTCCTCCTGCATAGAGTTCAGCTCACCACGTGGTCGTGGTCACCTCAGGGGCCTGTGCCACGCTTCACCCCTAGGAGAGGTCACCCACACCATCGTGGGCGCAGCTCCAGGGATGGGGTTCAGGGGACCAGCCCCAGCATTTCCTGCGTGTCCACACTGTCAGAAATGGCATAAGGGGGAGTGTTGGAGAGTGACTGGTGCCTGCTTGAGATGTGGGTCGACAGAACATCAACTGAGGAACTGCCCACGTAGAACTACTACAGCTGCTCCAACACAAGCGCATGCACCGCTCCGCACCACCAAGGGGTAGAAGGTCCGTAAACTGGCCGTGGGGACCATCTCGAGGCTCGCATCCGAGCCAGAGAGGCCGATAATGCACCACCTGCCCGAAATTATGCCCTGAGAGCTCAAGAGGAGCAAGATGCCCCGGACGTCATCAGGGGTACGTTCTCCCTCTACACTACACCTGTGCATGCATTGGTGGATCCAAGATCCACTCACTCATACATCTGCATCAATCTACCCGTAGAAAGGGGGATACTAGTAGGGGAGAGTGACCAAGACATTCTGGTCACTAATCCATTGGGTGACAGTGTGGTAGTGAACAAAGTATACAAGGGTTGCCCGTTAAGGATTCAGGGGTATGAATTCTTGGCAGACCTGATTGAGTTGCCCTTCCATGAGTTTGACGTGATATTGGGAATGGACTGGTTGTCACGTCATCAGGCAATAGTTGATTGAAAATTGAAGAGAATTTCTCTAAAAACTTCAGAGGGTAATGAGATCACAATTGTGGGGGAAAGGACAGATTTCTTGTCCAATGTCATCTCAGCCACAGTTGCAAGAAGAATGATGAGAAAAGGCTGTGAAGCCTACCTAGCACATGTGGTGGATACTAGGCAGGCTAAGCCAAACTTGAGTGACATACCCACAGTGAGAGACTTCCCAGAAGTATTTCCAGAAGAGTTGCCTGGTTTGCCACCAGAAAGGGAAGTCGAATTTGCTATCGAGACACTACCGGGTACAGCACCCATTTCCATTGCTCCTTATAGGATGGCACCCACTGAATTAAGAGAGTTGAAAACTCAGTTGCAAGAGTTGCTGGATAAGGGGTTCATACGCCCCAGTGTGTCACCATGGGGAGCTCCAGTGCTGTTTGTGAAAAAGAAGGATGGGACTTTGAGACTTTTCATTGATTACCGGCAGTTGAATAAAGTGACTGTGAAGAATAAATATCCGTTGCCTAGAATTGATGATCTGTTTGATCAGTTGAAGGGAGCAGGAGTATTTTCTAAGATTGATCTCAGATCAGGGTATCATCAGCTGAGGGTGAAGGATGTAGATGTGCCCAAGACTGCATTCAGGACCCGATATGGGCATTATGAGTTCCTAGTGATGCCCTTTGGTCTAACAAATGCACCAGCGGCATTCATGGACCTTATGAACCGTATCTTTCATCCACACTTAGATCGGTTCGTAGTGGTCTTTATTGATGATATTTTGGTGTATTCCAAGACCAGTGAAGAACATGATGAGCATTTGAGGATTGTTCTGCAAACCCTGAGAGAAAAGAAGATGTATGCTAAGTTGTCCAAGTGTGACTTTTGGTTGAATGAGATTGCATTTCTTGGACACATAGTGTCAGCTGATGGGATTAGGGTGGATCCCAAGAAAATAGAAGCAGTGATGGAATGGAAGCCTCCCAGAAATACAACTGAGGTCAGAAGTTTCTTGGGGCTAGCTGGGTATTACAGGAGATTTGTGAAGGGATTTTCCCTAATAGCTGCTCCAATGACCAAGTTGTTACACAAGAATGTCAGATTTGACTGGAATGACAAGTGTCAGACCAGTTTTGAGAAATTGAAGGCTATGTTGACAGAGGCACCAGTGTTAACACAGCCAGTGTCCAGAAAGGACTTTGTAGTCTATAGTGATGCCTCACATAATGGGTTAGGGTGTGTATTGATGCAAGAGGGGAAGGTGGTCGCCTATGCCTCCAGGCAGTTGAGGCCACACGAACAGAACTACCCTACCCATGATCTAGAGCTTGAAGCAATTATCTTCAGATCAAGATATGGAGGCATTACTTGTATGGTGAAAAGTGCTACATTTACACAGACCACAAGAGCCTGAAATATTTGCCAACCCAGAAGGAGCTCAACCTTAGACAGAGGCGATGGATTGAGTTCCTGAAGGACTATGACTGTGTAATTGACTACCATCCTGGGAAGGCAAATGTAGTTGCTGATGCCTTGAGTAGAAAATCCATGACAGCCTTGAGATCATTAAATGCCCGTCTAACCTTGATTCGAGATGGAGCTATTTTGGCTGAGTTGCAAGTGAGGCCAAACCTGCTACAGCAGATTTTAGATGGGCAGAAGGTAGATGAAAAATTACTGGCTATTATGAGCAAAATCCCAGAGGGAAAAGCAGCTGA
Organism: Hevea brasiliensis; assembly: GCF_030052815.1. Taxonomy (NCBI): domain Eukaryota; kingdom Viridiplantae; phylum Streptophyta; class Magnoliopsida; order Malpighiales; family Euphorbiaceae; genus Hevea; species Hevea brasiliensis. The sequence continues at coordinate 62,646,611 of NC_079500.1, forward strand.
CTATGAGGTGAAAGCAGATGGGTGTCTGCACTACAAAGGAAGACTGTGTGTACCAGATGATGGGGAATTAAAGGCTAGCATTCTAAAAGAGGCACACACCAGTGTATATGCTATGCACCCAGGAAGTACAAAGATGTATCATGACCTGAAGCTTCAGTATTGGTGGCCTGGTATGAAGAGGGACATAGCTGACTATGTGACTAAATGCTTGACATGTCAGCAAGTCAAGGCAGAACATCAAGTTCCATCGGGTTTGCTACAGCCTATACGCATACCTGAATGGAAATGGGATCGGGTCACCATGGATTTTGTAAGTGGTCTACCTCTCACCCGGAAGAAGCATGATGCAGCATGGGTGATAGTGGACAGATTGACCAAGTCAGCACACTTTCTGCCAGTTAGGACTGACTACTCACTGGAGAAGTTAGCAGAATTGTATATCAGTGAGATAGTTAGACTGCATGGAATTCCACTTTCCATCATATCTGATCGAGACCCAAGGTTTACATCGAGATTCTGGAAGAAGTTGCATGAATCCTTGGGTACACAACTCCATTTCAGCACAGCTTTCCATCCTCAGACGGATGGGCAATCTGAAAGAGTAATCCAGGTAAACAATTGAAACCAATGAAATTGATACAAATATTGAATTGAAATGATAACAATAACGTGAAATACTTGTCAGGTCCTTGAGGATATGCTGAGGAGTTGTGTCATTGAGTTTGAGGGAAGTTGGGATAGATACCTCCCATCGCGTAATTTGCATACAACAATAGCTACCAAGCTAGCATTCAAATGGCCCCATATGAAGCACTGTATGGAAGAAAATGTAGAACTCCAGTGTGCTGGACTGAATTGGGCGAAGACAAACTGGTAGGGCCAGACCTGGTGAAACAGGCTGAGGAAAAGGTGAAATCAATCAAAGCCAATTTAAAGATTGCCTGCATGCATGTAAATCTTATGCCGACCTGAAGAGGAAAGAAATAGAATATGGGGTTGGCGACAAAGTGTTCCTCAAGGTGTCACCATGGAAGAAGGTATTGAGGTTTGGAAGGAAAGGTAAGTTAAGCCCTAGGTTCATTGGCCCATATGAAATCATTGAACGTGTGGGTCCAGTGGCCTATAGGCTAGCTTTACTACCAGAGCTGGACAAGATCCATAATGTGTTCCACGTGTCCATGCTCAGGAGATACCGCTCAGATCCTTCACATGTCATCTCCAGAGAAGAAATTGAAATACAGCCGGATTTGACATATGAAGAATAACCTCTACGGATCCTAGCTCGGGAAGTGAAAGAGTTGAGGAACAAGCAAATTCCATTGGTGAAAGTACTTTGGAGGCACCACAACACCGAGGAGGCAACTTGGGAAAGTGAAGAGTCGATGAGGCAACAGTTCCCTCAACTATTTGCATCAGGTAAATTTCGAGGACGAAATTTAAATTAGAGGGGAAGAATTGTAACACCCTCCCGATAACCACTCCGTACATCCTACTGTTCCGGTGACCGGTGTCGGTCCGGACAGCTAGAATGTCTGGAAAAATATTTAAACTAAAGTCAGGAACCATAATTAACTCAAATACTAATAAGAAAAATTTAGTAAAAATTTTAGAAATAAAATACAACCAAGCAAAACGAGCCGGTGCCCAAGCGATGGGTAACCGGAGGGAAGTTGCGGTTCTCGCAATGAGGAGCCCTAGACCCGGGGGAAAAATTATAAAATAATTTTTGGGACTCCAGAGAAGGGTAATTGAGGTTCCCATGGAATTAGAATGCCAAGAAAATACCTAGAAAAATTTTTCAATCGGTACAGACGATTTTGACCCGTTAAGCCAAACGGAGGGCATTTTGGTCATTTCGCCTTCCGAGGTGATTTTTGGCCGACTTGCCCCGTTGAGTAAATAATTAATATGACATAAAATATGAAGAAATATTACTAGAAATGAAATTTGAAATGAGTAGTGAAAGAAAAGAAAAGAAAATGCAAAAATAATGCAAAAATGACATCATTTAAAATTTTCCAACCAATCAAATTTAAGCAAGTCCATAAAAAGGAAATAAAAATGGGTAATGAGGCAGAATTTTAGAAACCCAAAACCAGCTCCCTCTCCTCTTCTTCACGCCACTCACTCACCCTTACCCATTCCACCATTAACAACCTTTCATCCTTCATCTTTATTAGTTTTCTTCCACTAAAAACCCTAACTACCAACACAAAAATTCATTCTATCATCTTGGTGATTATTGTGGGAGCAAAAAGAAAAGGAAACCAAGACTTTGAGGAAGGGAAAATCTGCCCTAAGTGAGGTTAGTGCTACAATCTCATTTTCCTTCTTTTAAATTCTAGTTAGAACATTTTTGAGCTAAGAAATCTTAAGGAATTGAAGTAAATTACATGTGTTAAGGGTACCTTCAATTTTCAGCAGCCCTATGGAAGATTGAGTTTGATTGTTTAATAAACTTAGAGTGGCTGGAAATGAGGGTTAAGGTATTAAAATGCATGGATATTGAACTAAGTATGTAATTAAGGTTTATGAGTAAATTGATTTGGATATTAGGGTTTGGAAAGGTGAAAGTGTGACTTGGCTTAGGAAATTGTTAGAGGACATTTTAATGGTCAATTAGTGACCATTTTAGGTAATTTGACTAACAAATGGACTGAAAAATGAGATTGCAAATTGAGTTTGCAAGCTGCCCTAGGACAGCAGCAGAGGGACTGAAAATTCAGTCCCTTTGCACTGCCATAACTTGGGCAGTGGTAGTCCAATTGAAGTTTGGCCAATCGGACATGAAACTAGGCTTATAATGGCACATTTTTGCTGAAGAAACCATGCCCAAAAGACCAAAGCAAGAGGACCAAAACTCAGCCCCAATCCGGATACCCTGCACTGAATTCTGCAGAATTGACCAAATGAACAGTAACTGTTCATTTGGCCATAACTCACTGTAGATTTGGTCAATTGGCCTGAAATTTTTACAGCAACAAGTTAAGACATAGACAAACAACTTTCATGAAGGAACCTACCCCAAATTATGGCCATAACCCATTCAACCAAGTGACTCAATTTACTGTTCATGCACTGTAGATATGGTAAATTTCTGCAGAATGCATATCCGGACAGCTTGGGTTTTTGAGCCATATCTGGAGCTACAAAACTCCAAATGGAGTGATTCAAAAAGGAAATTCAACTAGATAAAATAAGGAACAACTTTCATGTTTTACATTTCCTCAAATTCCAACAGTAACAGTGTCCAATGGAACAGTGAATTTGACTCACCAAAACTGAAAAATCTGTTTGTGTTGAGTTACACTTTGGAATGGCAAAAACACTTAATGCCAATAAGTTTTAAACACCAAATGTGGTATGTTGGGAGTGCCAAAGTTGATGTACACATTTTTATTCTAAAAGTCAACATTTTTGTTGACCAATGATGAATAGTGACACTAAAAAAATTGAAATTCACAAATTGACAAATTTAAGAGTTTCAAATGCCCTAGTATACCTGACAAGATTGGTTTGGATAGTTTGGCATGCCAATAGGGTTCAGTTAGCAGTACTGCACATGGCAAAAATGCCATTATGTGATTTCATGGCTTTTAGCCATTCTGACTTTGCATTGAGACTTGGCCTTGTGCCTGATATTATTTACAGCTTGTTAGCTGTTCTGTTGCACACCGGGAGATGCATATGTGACCGATGGTGTGACGGCCCGAGGTACTAGGTACCCAGTGCCAGTTTACCCGTTATCCAGTCCAGTCGTCTAGTGTAGGTTACTTGGGGCAACCAAATGAATAAAAGTGAACAACGTTAATGAAACAATGAATATATCAATACCAAACAAAGAAAGCATACACATTCTCTACACATTTATTTTCTTGCTATTTTCTTTTATTATATTATTGCACCACTAAGCATTATTGCTTAGCGCGTTTTTGCCACGCGTAGGTACTGGAGATCCCGATCGCGAGCCCAGTAGACCACAGACTGGGTGAGTCCATCCGGCAGCTCTGCTCAGTGTCCGTGTCACCTCGTCACCTGCAGTGCATTGGTAGGACACTAGATGTCATTTTGTCATTTTGTAATTAAATTTTTATTTCTCATATGTATTTGGGATTTATGTAATGTATTTTGAGCTTATTGTAAATAATAAAGATTTATGGTCATGTATGGTATTAATTTGAGTATTTAATGGTTGTTTATATATGAGAACCCTGAGAAAGGGATGTTTTGAGCAATGAAAAGGTTGTTGAGACCTAAAATTGAAAAATTGTTGATATCTTGATATTGAGTTTTGTGATGATATTGGAGTTGAGAATGAATGAAATTGTATATTGAAAGTGTTTTTAACAGGTTCCGAAGAACGGTTTACTCCATTTTTAGCCGGTACTCCGCCGGATTTTCTTTAAAATTTTCGGAACCTTAAATGAATGATACTTTTGATAAATGTTTTAAATAAATTGTATTTCATAAATTATATGCAAAAGCATTGTCTAAATTAATTGAGGAATATTAGAGTGTGCCGGTACACCGTGTGGCATTACTTACTCGGGTATACTGTACACGGGTAAGGGGTGTCACATTGAATGTAATTGTAAGCTGCCAAAATGACCTATAATGTGTTGTAAATTATGTTTAGGTTGTGGTACAACCAGAATTGGTTTGAATGTTGAGTTTGGTGAGTGTTACAAATGATGCTTGATGTGTATGCAAGAATTTCAATAAGGCAGTTTGAGTTTTAGGCCTATAACCTTAAGTGTGTGGCTCCAATTGGTATGAGACCAATTAGAGGTGAAAATAGGCACAAAATGTGCCAACTTTCATGAAGGAAGCTTACCAAAATTTTGCTTGCAAGATAGCTTGAAAAATGACCAAATCCGAATTAAGTGCAAGTAAGGCCTGAAAATTGACCAATTGGGCAGCAATTAGTGTTTAGGCCATAACTCACTCAAACAGGTGCAATTGACCTAAAATTTTAACCATGAATAGTTAAAACCCATATCTACAAGTCTTATGAAGACACCAAAGCCCAGAAATGAACATATGCAAGTCAAACAGCTTGCACAAGTTCGGGTCCAAAAACTGGCCAAACCTAAAATGACCTAAAGTGACCAATTTTGATGCATTTTGACCAGCAATAGTAAAATGACCATAACTTGGTCTACATAACTCAGAATGACCTGAAATTATGCTCCGCGTTCCATAAGACATAGATCTAAAAGTTTGTAGTTTTGACCAAAACCTGAAAACTGAGGGAACTAGGTCGTCCCGCTAGGTCAAACTAGTATCCCGGAATCCAGCAAATTGCAAGAAAACGCAAAATACATAGAAATGAATTTGGTAACATGTACCAACCCTAAAAGACTATTGAATGTGACATATTAGTAACGTTAAAACCTAATTTACCTAAAACGCATCGAGGGTCAATATATTAAGTTGATTAAGCAAAAAAAATAGCATTCAGTGAATTATTTATCAAACATTATTGTTATAGACAGTTTAATTAAGTACTGAAACACTTCAAATTGTGTTTCTCAGTTAGCAAAGACACAGGGAATGTAACACCCCTCACCCGTCTACAGTGTAGCCGAGCAAGGCGTGCTACACAGCGTGCCGGAGCACCTGATCTTATTTGATTTCATTATAGTTCTAGATTTACTTGTTCAAAAACTTTATCTAAGGTTTAGGCTATTTTTTTACCGTTTATCAAAATCTGACTAATTTGGAAAATTTCAAAAATTTTAATGATAATCCAGCAGTGTGTCGACAGTAATTTGGACTAACAGTTCTTCTGAACCTGCCAAAAACAATTTCAATATATACTCAAATTCACAACTCAGAATCAGTCTCAAAATTTTTCATACTCAATCTCAATCAGAATCATCATGATCAGATACTTAACTCATATATCAAAATTCTTACATTTTATTTTTTTATTTTGCATAATTTGCCAACTAATTACATAAATTTGTCAAGTACAGGATGTACAAATAATTTACATTATACTTAGAATGAACAAAATACATAACATGTGTAAATATGAGCCCTATCTACATGCATTGCTGAGGAGGTGACAACCTTCAATTCTTCTGACACTTCGCAGATCCGACTCCAAAAATCTCGGTTGTGATACCATCTGGTTTTACCTTCAGTACCTGCGCGAGGAAGCAATTCCATCGCGCTAAGCATTTCTGCTTAGTGGTGCAATAGTATAACAAGAAATAATATATACAAATAAAGAAAGAAATAAATCATAATTTAGATACTTAGGAATCAATTTAATTTGGTATGATATTTCTAGTATCAACAATCTTATATACTAGTTTGTTCCTCTTTGGAAGTGCTTAGTTTATAACTTTTCAGTAATACTACCCAATATACAAATTATTCTAACTGTATTGTATTTCAAGTCTCTACGATTCTGCAATTTATATTTTTGTTATGTTTCTTTTGCTAATTTCTTTTACTCATTCATTCTATACTTAATTTAATTGTACTGAAATTTCATTATACTTAACTTAGCTTCCTAAATTGAATAGTGTTTTAAAAGACTGCCCATATAGCCTATACACTGACCAGACTGGATAAACGGATATACTAGGACTGGGTACCTAGTACCTCGGGCCGTCATACCATCGGTCACAAAGTATCTCCCAGTGTGCAAACAGTGTGGCTAAAAAGTCATATAATCAATCAGGCATTAAGCCAAGTATAATAACACAAACTGTATAGCCATAGGCTATTAAAATCATAGTATGGCATAATAAGCCATAAAACACAGTATGAAGTAAAGTGTTTTACAGAACAGCTGTCAGACTCCTATTGGCATGCCAACCTATCCAAACTAGTCAACTAGGCAAATTAGGGCATATTACAATGTTACATATTTAATTCCTTATTCATAGGGTTTATACATCTTTATGCCTTTAACTGGTCAATAAAATTATTGACCTTTTTATGCATCATGGATAAGTTGATTCTAGCATCAACATGTCACAATTTACAATTCAATATGTTGTCAATATAATGCAATTTACCCTTTTCACAAGTTGGCATTCATTGCCAAATCACTTCAAGCATCATTTTATGTAATTACCAAATTTCAATTTTAGTGTGCTAGATTGGTCTAGCTTAAAGTCCTATTTCCCTTGGTTTTTAGCTTTTGGTCAAAGAAGAAAAATTATAGCTCTATGTCTTATTGCACGCGGGGCAAAATTTCAGATCATTCCAAGTTGTATAGAACAAGTTATGGTCAATTTACTAAAGTTGGACATATTGCACCTTGGGTGCAAAATTTGGTTAATTTCTCAATTTTTGTGTACTAGATTTGTCTAGCTTAAAGTCCTATTTCCCTTGGTTTTTAGCTTCTGGTCAAAGAAACAAAATTATAGCTCTATGTCTTAATTTCAGGTCATTCCGAGTTGTATAGACCAAGTTGTGGTCAATTTACTAAAGTTGGACATATTGCACCTTTGGTGCAAAATTTAGTCAATTTCTCAATTTTTGTGTGCTAGATTTGTCTAGCTTAAAGTCCTATTTTCCTTAGTTTTTAGCTTCTGGTCAAAGAAGAAAAATTATAGCTCTATGTCTTATTGCACGCGGGGCAAAATTTCAGGTCATTCCGAGTTGTATAGACCAAGTTATGGTCAATTTACTAAAGTTGGACTTATTGCACCTTTGGTGCAAAATTTGGTCAATTTCTCAATTTTTGTGTGCTAGATTTATCTAGCTTAAAGTCCTATTTCCCTTGGTTTTTAGCTTCTGGTCAACGAAGCAAAATTGTAGCTCTATGTCTTATAGCACGCAGGGCAAAATTTCAGGTCATTCCGAGTTCTATAGACCAAGTTATGGTCAATTTACTAAAGTTGGACATATTGCACCTTTGGTGCAAAATTTGGTCAATTTCTCAATTTTTGTGTGCTAGATTTTTCTAGCTTAAAGTCCTATTTCTCTTGGTTTTTAGCTTCTGGTCAAAGAAGCAAAATAGTAGCTCTATGTCTTATTGCACGCGGGGTAAAATTTCAGGTCATTCCGAGTTGTATAGACCAAGATATTGTCAATTTAGTAAATCTGGACAGATTGCACTTTTAGTGCAAAATTTGGTCAGTTTTAGTTTTGGTAGTTTTGGTACCTGAACTTGTGCAAGCTATTTGACTTAGTTCTGGTAGTTTTTGTACCTGAACTTGTGCAAGCTATTTCATTTAGTTCTGGCCATTTCTAGGCTTTGGTGTCTTCATAATAATTGTAGATCTATGTCTAAAGTAACCATGGCAAAAATTTCAGGTCAATTGGACCTGTTTTGAGTGAGTTATGGTCATCCCAAGGACTACTATTCATATGGTCAAAAATCTAGGTTGCAAGGTTGCTAATCCGGATTTGGTCATTTTTAAGGTCAGTTTCTAGGCAGAATTTTAGCAACATTTCTACATGAAAGTTGGCCTATTTGGTGTCTAGTTTCACCCCCCATTGGCTTCATACCAATTGGGTTCATAGTTTGGCACTTGTTGCCTAATTTAGGTACTGCCTTCAATACACAACCTGCACAAAGCACATACACTTCCAATTTGATATTCCTTCTCCTCCTCATTACTTCAATATTCAATCAATAACACTTCCATATATATATTGTACACAATTCCAGCAACACTTTTGGGCAGAATATTCAAGTGCTCAATGCACACAATTCACCATTAAGTTCAACATTCACTTCCACCAAAATTCAACATATCTTAATGTCAATATTACACATACACTTCAACATAATCATACTTCAATATCACTTACACTTGCTGCCCATAATTTAACATTAGCATATTTCATTAATAACTAAATGGTCACACACAAATTCATGGTTTAATAGGCTGCCAAACATGGCAGTTTGCCCAAAGCACTACATGCACATACTTAGATTTTAACTTACTACTTCCTCCATTTAAGTTATTCAACCTTAATTTCCATCCATTATAGGTAAGAAAAACTCAACTAAAATAAACTTTCATGGCTGTCCAAAATTGAATATATCAATAACTCACTGAATCCTTCAAATTTCTTCACCATCCAACTCATCTCAACCTTAATACAAACTTTAATGAAGCAAGGGATGAAAAACTAGCACTAACCTTTTATGGAGCTTGATCAAACTTCATCAAATGCTGCACTTTTTCCTCCCTATGTGTTGCCCATGATGTGTAGAACAACTTTAATAAAGAAACTTATAGGAAAAAATGGCTTGATCATGGGTTGATGAAGCTTGCTTCATGGACATCCATGGATGAGCTTGGGAGGGAAAATCAAATTTGGCAATGGTGATGAAGGAGTGAAGAAGATGAAATGGTTTAGTGGAAAATGCTGTGCACTTATGGTTTTATAGCCCACTAAACATTTAAATAATAGTTAAAATAATTAAACTTTCATAATTCTAATTATAGCCCCATTTTTCCTTTAATTGCATTTCATTTATAATTTCATTTTTCATGGAATTTTCAAAGTTTAATTCCATTTATTTTTAATGGACATTGAGGTCAAAAGGCAACTCTAGGTGTCAAATGACCAAAATACCCCACTTCGGGTTATATTCTCAATTTTTCAGTAACACCGATTTTTTTGTCTGTTTCTCGATTTTTCATTTTTCTTTGTACTAATTTATTAATTTTTATTTGATATTTTTAGTGTCAATTACATTTCAATAAACCTTTATTTATGTCTCAAAATTAAATTCAGAGGGTTCCCCGCGGTCCTGGGGTCGGCAACGGCCTTCCCGGTGCGGTCACCCATCGCTGTGGTGCCTGCTCGTTTAACTTAGCTTCATTTTCTCTCTTTCATTTTTGTTTGACTTTTCTTGCATTTTCTTCTTATTTATTTCATCATTATATGTCTGTTCATTATCACCGAAGTGTAGTTCTAGACATTCCGACTTTTCGGGGTAGACATTAACTGTCAGAACAGTAGAATGTACGGACTACGAAAATGAGGATTTACAGGGAAGGGGAAGGAAACACTGAGTCAAATCGAAGAGACAGTTATCAGAGGTTTGTGCACAACTAGTTTTTAACTGATTTTGTTTGAATATTTCATATGATTAAATGACATACTTTTCTTATATATTATGTTTAACAAGCATTGGAGTTAATTCAATGATTATTGAAAATTGTTATAGTATGTATGAATTTAGCTTTGTGAAATGGTATTTTCACAAGTATTAAGCATTGTTATGGATTGAATAAATTATGGTTTGGAAAATTGTGATAGAACATGTTTTGAATTGTGATAGTAATTTTCATGGAAAAAGTATATTTATGATTTAAATTGTGATGAGCATAAAAAATTATTGGATATTGTAATTAAATTTGAATCAAATTATATTGTGATTTATGCTCACTGAAAGGATTGTGATATTGTTTTATATCTCACTATAAATGCTTGACTAGGTTATTACCCGTCTCTCTCATTTGTTGAGAAGACAATGGAGTTAGTTGTGTTTTGATTACCATGGTACGTGCATAGGCTTAGATTTTCCTCTGATTTGAGGTTAGATCTAAGTTTATTTTATCGTTATGGCCCTTGCGGAAGATTCATTATTGTGATGGTACTATGCACGATGATTCGATCTCTCCGACCATAGGGAGTTAGAATCTGATTCGACCTCCCCGACCATAGGGAGTTAGAATCACATCGAATATGGCCCTTTCGGATTAGTCTTGCATAGTTAGTGAGATAAAGAATGATTTTTGAGATACAGAATGGCTTTGAATGGTAAAGAATTGTGATTTCAATTATGGTTTATGTATAATTGATTTTGTTGGAATTACTTAAATGGTTAGTCATGATTTGATAAATTGAATTTTGTGATCAAAGTCATTTATACAAATGATTTACATTATTGGCAATGAATATTTTGAGTTTTGGATTTGATGAGTATTCAGATTTCTAAATTATTTACTGTAAATTTTCTCAATGTATATTGTACTATGTTTTAAATTATAGTTGTGCACCACTGAGTTCACCACTCAGCGATAGCTTTATATGCTGTCGTAGGTAAAAAGAGCATAGAGCAGTGAATAAGTTTCTTTGAAGACATATTCAGATTAGCTCCAGGTATATCATAGGTATAACCATGTACATAGGTCTTGATGTATGCATGTAATAATATGTATGTAAATTATTTGAGCAGTTGTGTAAAAACTCTTGTAAAATATTTTGGTATGTAATTAAATGTAAATTATTGTAAATGTAAATTTGAGATTTCGTTTACTTGAATAGTTTTGTATTATAAATTTTGAGTCTTTTAATCAATGAAATGTTTTTTATGATGAGAGTAGTTTGAAAATGAATTAATTGTTTATTGAGAATTGAATTGTGAATTGAAATGAAGTTATTGAAGTTGTATTTGAGAAAACATATTGGGAGCATTTTCTTTTGCAGGATTGAAGAACTGTTTTCTCAAAATACAGCCAGCACTTTACCGAAATTCTGAAAAAAAAAAAAAATTATAACACCAGATTTTAACCGATGATTTAAATTTCACGAAAATTGTTTTAAAATCCCTTGTAGTATATCTAATGGGTTATCGGTAGGCGAAGTACGGTAAATCATTAGGTGTACTACGGGATCATGTTGCATCTTACAGGGGAGTAGGGTGTGACATGTTTTGTGGTATCAGAGCAATGGTTTTAAAGTGAATTTCGAACTGTGAATTTGAAATCTTTTTGTCAGTAACTACAACTGCTCAATTGTTTGATACATATAGTACATTTACATCATAAATATGAACTAATGGAGAGGAATCTCCTTATGTTGGTTGTACAGGAATAGAAAATCTTGTGAAAAGATATGGAAGAGAATAATGAGACAATATAACAGTTTGTGATGACAGAAGAACAAGTTGAGGCCCCAGCTCCACAAAATGTCGAAGCTTGACGTACTGGGCTTTACTGGTACAAATTATCGCACAAATGGCCCAAGAATGGCCACTTTCTTTCAACAAATGGTCGATAATCTGTCACCCAAGCCCAAGTCTGCACTCCAACCCCACAAGGGCAACATGAAATAGAGAAGAGGGAGAAACCTATGGGTCAGAGCTCAAGCAGTAATTTGAGAAAGAGAAAAGAAATTGAGGAGCCCCGAGCTTAGGGATATAACAGAGGTGGATCATCAAGGCAAAGACCACCAAGGTCCAGTCGTCGAACAACTAGAAGTTCCTACCCTTCTCGTTAATGTGAAGCTTGTGGAATATATCATGGTGGGATATGCTATAAGGCTATTGGAGCCTGTTATAACTGTGGAGGCACAGGACACTTTGCCAAGGACTGCACCAGTAGTCGCAGAGTTGGACCACCTCCTACTACTGCAGAAGGGTAAGTTCAGAGCCCTGTCACTAGAAGATCACAACCACCTAGCAGAGGTAGAGGCAGGGGTAGAGGTAGCCCAGCAGGCAGCTACGGCACAGTGAAACAATCAGAGCAAAACAGTGCTTCGGTTAGAGTCTACGCAACGAGACAGAGGGAAGAAGTCGAGACATCTAATGTTGTGGCTGGTACCTTCTCAACTTTTAACTAAGATGTGTTTGTGTTATTTGTTCTGGGTTCTACCCATTCTTATGTGAGTGCTAGCATCATTGATTGCATTGCTGTTCCATGTACAAAAATGGACTTTGAGGTGCTAGTAACAAGTCCGCTAGGACAGGAGGTCAGGGTTAATAGAATGTACAGAGATTGTCCTTTGGTGATCCAAGGACACACTTTTCTATTTGATTTCATTGAAATGCCCTTTAGAGATTATGATATCATCTTGGGCATGGATTAGTTAGCTAGGCATCATGCCATGATTGATCGCAGTCGCAGATCACTTTCGGTCTCCTCGATGCTGATGTGGTAATACATGGGAAGAGGCAGCTATTGCCATCAAACATTATTTCGGCTGCAGTAGCCAGAAAATGATCAGCAAGGGGTGTGAAGCATACTTGGCACATGTGGTAGACACCCAAGTGGGGAGTCCAGCATTGAGGGACATCCCTACAGTATATGTATATGACTTTCCAGACGTGTTTCCTGATGAATTGCCAGGATTACCTCCGGAAAGAGAGGTGTAGTTTGAAATTAATGTTATGCTTGGTGTGGATCCAATCTCCATAAAACCATATAGAATGGCACCAGCAAAGTTGAAGGAGTTGAAGGTATAGTTGCAAGAACTACTTGAAAAAGGCTTCATCCGCCCTAGTGTGTCACCATGGGGAGCGCCAGTATTGTTTGTTAAGAAGAAGGATGGCACTCTTCGTTTATGTATTGTTTGACCTAGGGTCTGCATACTTTTATGTTAGAGTTAGAACTATATGTTCTATTATTATTCCTTTACAGGGGAATAAATTTTGATGCATTAGTGATTAGTCCTTAAGATAAGGATTGTGATAATAAGTGAAATTAGTTTTGAAAGAGTTTATTGGCGAAAAGTATTTTCTAACACACCATAAATTATAAAGCTAAATGGCAAGCCTACTTAATGTAAGGCAAGAGGACGTAAAAGTAAGATGCGGTAATAGAATTGTTCTAGATGAAGGCAGAGATGTTCCAGTTGTTAATTGTTAATGAATATTGTAATCAGAATAAGTTTCAGGTATCTGTGAATTCGAAAAGGATAAAAGATAGGAAAGTTTGATCTATTGGGATGTATCGTAGTAACTATACTTCTTGATGTTTATACTGTAAGCTGCATATTACAGTACTAACTTGAGATTATTGTGTAGAGCTACGTATTACCCGATAGTACACCTAGATTAGAATAGTTGCCAACGACATATGTTTTGGTATAGTTATGCCAGGACAGAATTTAATTGTTAGAAATAAGTTTGAAAATCCTACTTAGGGATCTAAAACTCAAAGGTTAGAATATCGAAATGTTATAGTTCAGTACAAAAGGAAGTAAGTTATAGAATATTGACAGATAAACAGAGTTATGAAAGTAAAAAAAATTCGAACAATTGGTTCAAATATAACAAAGAAATGTTACGAATGTGAGGAAGACTATGAACTAGAATGGTCAGAGGACCAATGACTAGATAAATGATTCTAACATGACCTCAAGGGTCATTCAAGAAGGAATATGAATCGAAATATTAGACAGGACAATAGTAAGAGAAGATTGGTGATATACAAACAAATTAAACGTTGTATTAGATTGTTAAAAGTCTTATACAAATTTGAGGAAAAGAAGATTATTCGATCGTATAAAAAGGAAAAAAATAAATGTATGACTATTGTAAGATGGACATTGGGTAAAATTTCGTGGACGAAATTTATTTTAAGGGGGGGAGAATTGTAACACCCTTATGTTCGGTAGTGCGTTCTACTGTTCCGGTGATCAGAGTTGTCCGGACAGTTAGGATGCCTGGAACTACACTTTGATATGAGTGAGGAGACATAAAATAATGAAATACAAGAAAAGAAAATACAAGAAAAACAAAGGAAAAATAATAGCAAAGAAATATAATCAAGTTAAGCGAGCCGAGAACCCTAGCGATGGGTGACCGCACCGGGAAGCCATGGCGTGGACCGTTGACTAGCCCTGGACCGCGGGGAACCCTGGAAAATATTTTTAGGAATTAAATAGACCCCCATTGAAGTATAAATATCATTAGAAATATTAAATAAAAATTAAATAATTAGTACAAAGAAAAGTGGGAAATCGAAAAGCGGACAAAACCCGGTGTTACCAAAAAATCGGGAATGCAACTCGAACAGGGGCATTGTGGTCATTTGACATCCCAAGTTGTCTTTTGACCTAAATATCCATTATAAATAAATAATATTACACTTGGAAAATATAATGAAAAATTAATTTAGGGGTATCTAATGTAAATAGCAAAAATGTGAAGCTTAATGTGGGAAAATGAAATTTTAGATTAAACTAATAATTTATTTTGACATAGTGCTCCATTAATTCATGAAAGTGGACCACTACCACTTCATTTGGACAGAAGATCATCTTCTTCCTCACTTCTCCAAGAACCAGCCAAATTTCTCCCAAGAAAATCCACCATTGACGTCCATTTGAAAGCTTCATGCAAGCTTGATTTAAGGTTCCTTCTTTGCACCTTCCTTCATTAAAGTTAATCCTCACACCATGGGCAGTAGATAGGCAGCAAGAAGACCAAGTTTTGGAGAGATTTTGAAGAATTTCCAAAGTGGTAAGTTTGTATTTTTGGGTTATTGCTTCATTAAAGTTAGTAGGAATGTTATGGGTGTTTGATTTATGAAGAAATTTTTGAGTTTTGATGTTGAATGGGAATGTGCACTTTTGGCAGCCATGGAAGCACCTTGAAGGCAGTTTAATTGTACTTGTAAATGGTGAATTAAATGATTGATTAAATGTATATTGTGCAGGAAATTGTTTGGGTGATGTATACTTAGTATATGTAAATGTAAAATGAGATTTAAAGCTTGGAAAGTAATGGAATATAAGTGTACCATTGTGGCAGTTTGTTAGCTCTTGAAGAATGCTAGAATTCATGGTTGGTTTATGGAATAATGATGTTAAAATGTGTTGGTTGTTATGGCAGTTTGAGTGTGTGTAAGGTGGTGTGAAGTGGGACATGTAAATGAGCATAAAAAGGTGATTGAATTGTTGTAAATTGGATTGAAAAATTCTGCACTTGTTGGTGTATGTTGAATGTAATTGTAAGCTGCCAAAATGACCTATAATGTGCTGTAAATTATGTTTAGGTTGTGGTACAACCAGAATTGGTTTGAATGTTGAGTTTGGTGAGTGTTACAAATGATGCTTGATGTGTATGCAAGAATTTCAATAATGCAGTTTGAGTTTTAGGCCTATAACCTTAAGTGTGTGGCTCCAATTGGTATGAGACCAATTGGAGGTGAAACTAGGCACAAAATGTGCCAACTTTCATGGAGGAAGCTTGCCAAAATTCTGCTTGCAAGATAGCTTGAAAAATGACTAAATCCGGATTAAGTGCAAGTAAGGCCTGAAAATTGACTAATTGGGCAGCAGTTAGTGTTTAGGCCATAACTCACTCAAAACAGGTCCAATTGACCTGAAATTTTAGCCATGAATAGTTAAGACCCATATCTACAAGTCTTATGAAGACACCAGAGCCCAGAAATTACCATAAGCAAGTCAAACAGCTTGCACAAGTTCGGGTCCAAAAACTGGCCGAACCTAAAATGACCTAAAGTGATCAATTTTGATGCATTTTGACCAGCAATAGTAAAATGACCATCACTTGGTCTACATAACTCAGAATTACCTTAAATTTTTCCCCGCGTTCCATCAGACATAGATCTAAAAGTTTGTAGTTTTGACCAAAACCCGAAAACCGAGGGAACTAGGTCGTCCCGCTAGGTCAAACTAGTATCCCGGAATCCAGCAAATTGCAAGAAAACGCAAAATACATAGAAATGAATTTGGTAACACGTACCAATCCTAAAAGACTAACGAATGTGACATATTAGTAACTTTAAAACCTAATTTACCTAAAACGCATCGAGGGTCGATATATTAAGTTGATTAAGCAAAAAAAAATAGCATTCAGTGAATTATTTATCAAACATTATTGTTATAGACAGTTTAATTAAGTACTGAAACACTTCAAATTGTGTTTCTCAGTTAGCAAAGACTCAGGGAAGGGGAAGGAAACACTGAGTCAGAGCCAAGAGACAGTTATCAGAGGTTTGTGCACAACTAGTTTTTAACTGATTTTGTTTGAATATTTCATATGATTAAATGACATACTTTTCTTATGTATTATGTTTAACAAGCATTGGATTTAATTCAATGATTATTGAAAATTGTTATAGTATATATGAATTTAGCTTTGTGAAATGGTATTTCCACAAGTATTAAGCATTGTTATGGATTGAATAAATTATGTTTTGGAAAATTGTGATAGAACATGTTTTGAATTGTGATAGTAATTTTCATGGAAAATGTAAATCTATGATTTGAATTGTGATGAGCATAAAAAATTATTGGATATTGTAATTAAATTTGAATCGAATTATATTGTGATTTATGCTCACTGAAAGGATTGTGATATTGTTTTATATCTCACTATAGATGCTTGACTAGGTTATTACCCGTCTCTCTCATTTGTTGAGAAGACAATGGAGTTAGTTGTGTTTTGATTACCATGGTACGTGCACAGGCTTAGATTTTCCTCTGATTTGAGGTTAGATCTAAGTTTATTTTATCGTTATGGCCCTTGCGGAAGATTCATTATTGTGATGGTACTATGCACGATGATTCGATCTCCCCGACCATAGGGAGTTAGAATCTGATTCGACCTCCCCGACCATAGGGAGTTAGAATCACATCGAATATGGCCCTTTCGGATTAGTCTTGCATAGTTAGTGAGATAAAGAATGATTTTTAAGATACATAATGGTTTTTGAGATACAGAATAGCTTTGAATGGTAAAGAATTGTGATTTCAATTATGGTTTATGTATAATTGATTTTGTTGGAATTACTTAAATGGTTAGTCATGATTTGATAAATTGAATTTTGTGATCAAAGTCATTTATACAAATGATTTACATTATTGGCAATGAATATTTTGAGTTTTGGAATGTGATGAGTATTCAGATTTCTAAATTATTTACTGTAAATTTTGTCAATGTATATTGTACTATGTTTTAAGTTATAGTTGTGCACCACTGAGTTCACCACTCAGTGATAGCTTTGTATGTTGTCGCAGGTAAAAAGAGCATAGAGCAGTGAATAAGTTTCTTTGAAGACATATTCAGATCAGCTCAAGGTATATCATAGGTATACCTATGTACATAGGTTTTGATGTATGCATGTAATAATATTTATGTAAATTATTTGAGCAGTTGTATAAAAACTCTTGTAAAATATTTTGGTATGTAATTAAATGTAAATTATTGTAAATGTAAATTTGAGATTTCATTTACTTGAATAGTTTTGTATTATAAATTTTGAGTCTTTTAATCAATGAAATGTTTCTTTATGATGAGAGTAGTTTGAAAATGAATTGATTGTTTATTGAGAATTGAATTGTGAATTGAAATGAAGTTATTGAAGTTATATTTGAGAAAACATTTTGGGAGCATTTTCTTTTGCAGGATTGAAGAAACTGTTTTCTCAAAATATAGCCGGCACTTTGCCGAAATTCTGAAAAAAAAAAAAAAAAATTATAACACCAGATTTTAACCGATGATTTAAATTTCACGAAAATTGTTTTAAAATCCCTTGTAGTATATCTAATGGGTTATCGGTAGGCGAAGTGTAACACCCCTATGTTCGGTAGTGCGTTCTACTGTTCCGGTGGTCAGTGTTGTCCGGACAGCTAGGATGCCTAGAACTACACTTCGTTATGATTGAGGAGGCATAAAATAATGAAATACAAGAAAAGAAAACACAAGAAAAACAAAGGAAAAATAATAGCAAAGAAATGTAACCAAGTTAAGCGAGCCGAGAACCCTAGCGATGGGTAACCGCACCGGGAAGTCACGGCGTGGACCGTTGACTAGCCCTGGACTGCGGGGAACCCTGGAAAATATTTTTAGGACTCAAATAAATATTTATTGAAGTATAAATATCATTAGAAATATCAAAGAAAAATTAAATAATTAGTATAAAGAAAAGTGGGAAATCGAAAAACGGACAAAACTCGGTGTTACCGAAAAATTGGGAATGCAACCCGAACAGGGTCATTGTGGTCATTTGACACCCCTAATTTTTTTTTGACCTAAATGTCAATTAAAAATAAATAATATTACACTTGGAAAATGTCATGAAAAATTAAATTGGTGGTACATAGTTTAAATAGCAAAATTTGGGAGTTAAATGTGGGAAAATGAAACCTTAAGATTAAATTAACATTATCCTTCCACTTAGTGGTCCACTAACACCTAAAGTGGACCATTAATCTGATTTTTGGACAGCATAAAATCACTTTCTTCTACCTGTCAAATTCCAGCCGAGAACAAGGAGGAAGAAAACCTCCATGGCCATTTGTTTCAAGCTTCATGCAAGCTTCATCCCTTCATCTCCAAGCCAATTTTCTTACCTTTTCCTTCACAAAAACTGTTCTACACCACTTGGGCAGTAGATAGGCAGTAAGAAGATCAAGTTTAGTCAAGGTTTTGAAGATTTTCCAAAGTGGTAAGTTTGTATTTTTTGGTTATTGCTTCATTAAAGTTTGTGAGGAGGTTATGGGTGCTTGAATTGTGGAAAGAATTTTGGAGTTTGATGTTCTAAGGGAGATGTTTATTTTTGGCAGCCATGGAAACTCCTTAAGGGCAGTTTATTCTTGGTTGTAAAAGGGTAGATTAAAGGGGTGATTAAGTGTTTATATGTATAGGAATAAATTGGGTGATGTATACTTAGTGTATGTGAAAGTGTACTTGAAATTTGAAGCTTGGAAATTAATGGAATGTAATGCATGAATTGGCAGCCTGGTTTGGTGAACCATAAGGATGTTATTTCATGTTTGGTTTATGGAATATTAATGTTGAATTGTGTTAGTTGTTATGGCAGTTTGGGTATATGTATGATGGTGTGAAGTTGGACATGTAAATGAGCATGAATAGGTAGTTAAATTGTTGTAATTGAATTTTACAAATTCTGCACTTTGTGGTGTATGTTGAATGTGATTGTAAGCTGCCAAAAAGATCAACAATATGTGGTAAAATATGTTTAGGTTATGGTACAAACCAGATTGGGTAAGAATGTGTGAATTGGTAACTGCTAAAAGTGAGCTTTGATGAGTAATAAAGAAAGTGCAATATGGCAGTATGCATTTTGGCCTAGAACTTTAAGTGTGTGGCTCCAATTGGTATGAGACCAATTGGAGGTGAAACTAGGCACAAAATGTTCCAACTTTCATGAAGGAAGCTTGCCAAAATTCTGCTTGTAAGGTAACTTGAAAAGTGACCAAATCCGGATTAGTGCAATTAAGGCCTAAAAACTGACCATTTTGGCAGCAGTTAGTGTTTAGGCCATAACTCACTCAAAACAGGTCCAATTGACCTGAAATTTTAACCATGAATAGTTAAGACCCATACCTACAAGTCTTATGAAGACACAAAGCCCAGAAATGACCATAAGCAAGTCAAACAGCTTGCACAATTTCGGGTCCAAAAACTGGTCGAACCTAAAATGACCTAAAGTGACCAATTTTGATGCAATTTGACCAGCATTAGTAAAATAATCATAACTTGGTCTACATAACTCAGAATGACCTGAAATTTTGTCCCACATTCCATAAGACATAGATCTAATAGTTTGTAGTTTTGACCGAAATCCGAAAACCGAGGGAACTAGGTCGTCCGGCTAGGTCAAACTAGTATCCCGGAATCCAGCAAATTGCAAGAAAATGCAGTATACACGGAAATGAACTTGGTAACATGTACCAACCCTAAAATACTATCGAATGTGACATGTTAGTAACATTAAAACCTAATTTACCTAAAATGCATCGAGGGTCGATATATTAGGTTGATTAAGCAAATAATAGCATTCAGTGAATTACTTATCAAGCATTATCGTTAGAGACAGTTTAATTAAGTACTGAAATACTTCAAATTGTGTTTGTCAGTTAGCAAAGACTCAGGAAAAGGGAAGGAAATACTAAGTCAAGACCAGGAGACAGATATCAGAGGTTTGTGCACAACAGTTATTTCTTTTGAATTTTTCAATTGAAATAAATTATGACTATTTGTATATTATTGTTTTCAATTATGGAAATGTGTTTGAATGGATACTTATTGCTTGAAAAGCATTGTAAATGGTTTGAAACTGTGGAAAAATTGATTTAGTGTGATTTGTGAAAATTTGAAGTTAATTATGAATTGTGTTGCCATTTTGTGAATGAATTTATGACTTTAGAAATTTATTGGATTCTCACGAATCATTTGAATAAAATGTTTGTAATTGATTTTGTGTTCACACTTAGCATGACAGTATCATATCATTCCTTCTCCATTTATGGGGTTGTGATCGTTTATTTTCCTTCTCCATTTATGGAGTCGTGATCGTTTATTTTTCTCCCTCTCTGGTTTACCAGTTGAGGTGATCGGATGAGTACTCATTATATAGCTAGCTCCCTTCCTCATTGATTTCGATTAGTGGGGTTGTGATTGCTTTGTCGTGGTATACAACGCGGCATTGATCGAAAATTTTGTGTCATGGCTTAAGTTGTGTATGAATTGGCAACACTGTGTTCGTAAATTATTTGACTAAATTGTGTTATTATGAGCTTTGATAATTTGTGAAATGGAGTTTAAATTCTTATTGACATTCACTGTCTTTTGAATTTAACTATATTTTGATCACTGAGATTTATTGTGATATTATGTTAAATTCCTTATGACATTCATTGTCTCGAATTTAACTATGGTTTTATGTATCCATCATTTATATGATTTATAAATTGTGATTTAAAGTTGTATTTGGTTAATGTTGTGCACCACTGAGACATTGTCTCAGCAATAGCTTTCCATTGCTGTCGCAGGTAGACAGACGGACAGGGCAGCAGACTAGGCTGCTAGTGCTTCAGTGAGAGATCATCGGGTATATTGAGTATACCATATTTTGCATTTTGTATTATAATATATGTTCACTATATATATATAGTGTTCTTGGTTTTGAGCAGTTGTAAATTAAAATTGTACATTGAAGTTGTAAAATAAATTATGAGTTATTTTGGCTTGTAAAATTTGTACTGTATTTCTTTTATCTCAGTCTTTGAAAAATTATTGTGGATTTGAGTTAAAAAACATATTGTGTTGAATTATGTTGGAGTTTGAGATTGAGGAATATATTTGAAGTGCTTTTTACAGGTTTTTCTGAAGAACTGTTTTATCCAAAATACAGATGGCACTCTGCCAAAATTTTTACAGAAATTACTAATAGTCTAAATGTGTTAACTGTTTCAAGTCAGTTCATAAAAAGTTTTTAAAACCTGTAAATAGTGCTCACCATTGTAAAATGAAGTAAGAAAAGTTTTAAAATCCCTTGTAGTATATTTAATGGGTTATCAGTAGACGAAGTTGGCAATTCATTAGGTATACTACGGGATCATGTTATGCCTTACAGAGGGGTAGGGTGTGACACGAAGTACGGTAATTCATTAGGTGTACTACGGGATCATGTTGCATCTTACAGGGGAGTAGGGTGTGACAAATTTTGAATGCAAAATGTGGTATGTTGGGAGTATTAAAACCAATGTACCTATTGTCTATACAAAAGTCAACATTTTGGTTGACTAATGAAGTGAATAGTAACACCAAAACTTGAAATTCAAAAATTGTAAAACTTAAAAATGTAATATGCCCTAATATACCTAGCAAGATTGGTTTGGATAGCTTGGCATGCCAATAGGGTTCTGTTAGCAGTACTGCATATGGCTTCATGCCATTCTGTGTTTCATGGCTTCCTATGCCATTCTGTGACATAATAGCCTTTGGCTATGTTATTTGAGTTGATATACTTGGGTTTTAACCCTGATAATTATTACAGCTTATTAGTTGTTCTGTTGCACACTAGGAGACACAGTGTGACCGATGGTGTGATGGTCCGAGGTACTTAGTACCTAGTACCAGTTTACCCGTTTATCCAGTCCAGTCAGCTAGTACGGGTTACTCGGGCAATGATAATAAGCCTTATAAAATTTTAAGTAAATAATACTGCAAACAATACTAGAAATTAAGTCTACCCAAAAATGAAATCATACATTCTGCATAATTATTTTATTTTATTTTATTTTATTTTATATTGTCACCACTAAGCAGAATTGCTTAGCGCGTCACTTTTGCCACGCGCAGGTACTGGAGACCTAGCTGGGGAGCCCAGCAGACATCAGACGGGGTGAGCCTTCAGAGCTGCATCAGGAGTCCAGAGTCACCTCACATCTGTACTGCATATGGTAGGACATTAAGACTATAGGTGGCCCTTTTGTATTTTTGCATTTTGTATTAGTTTGGATTGTAACTATAAACTCCTGTAATTATGTATTAATGTAAACATATGAAATTTCATATTATTAAGATTTTCTGCATAATGTATGTTGATAAATGAAATGCTGAGAATTATTTGTGAATATGCTTCAAGTGATGAAGTGAACAGAAAAGTTTTGAAAATAATATTGTGATTTGAGATTGAGATTTTGAGATTGACTTGAATGTGTATAATGGAGTTTGGATTTGGAAATTATTTTGGAAGTGTTTTTAAACAGGTTCAGAAGAACTGTTTTTCCAATTTACAACCGGCACTCTGTCGGGTTTTCTGTAAAATTTGCGGATAAATTCAGATTTATCAAAATTGAAAATAAATGAATTAAAAGGGATAAATTGTAATAGAAATATAAATTGGTGCTCCGGCACACTGAGTGGCATAACTTGCTTAGCTACATTGTAGACGGGTAAGGGGTGTCACAAATCTAGTTATTTTCTACAATTAATTTTTCGATAATAATGAGCACACAACAACCACCACCATCCAATATCCTTACAAGCATACTTGATCACAATAGGTTGACAGGACCTAATCTTTCTGATTGGCTAAGAAATTTAAAACTTGTCCTGAACCTAGAAGGTATTAGATATGTTCTAGACTCAAAGGTTCATGGTCCCTTACCTCCAGAGGCCAGTCAAGAGGAACATGACACTTTGGACAAATGGAAGGAGCATGATATGAGAGCCAAGTGTTACATGCTTGCTTCTATGAGTAATGAGTTATAGAAGCAGCATGAAAATATACACAATGCAAGTGAGATCCTCTTTCACCTGCAAAAGTTATATGGTGAGCACAGTAAGAATGCTAGGTATGAGATATCTAGACAGCTATTCCGTATGAGGATGTCTGAGGGACAGAATATTGGGGATCATGTCCACAAGATGATTCGGCTTATAGAGTAGCTAAAACATTTTGATTTTAACATGGATTTCCAACTACAGACGGATTTAATCCTTCTATCCCTACCTGAGTCATTTGGGAATTTGGTGACAAATTTCCATATGACTAAGCAGGAATACACCTTGGCTAGTTTACTTAACATGCTGGTTATTGCCCAAAGGAATATGTCGGGCAATAAATGAAAAGAGGTGGCTTTAATTGCATCTTCTTCTTATGTTGGAAAGTCCAAAAAGAAGAAGGGCAATAAGAATAAGAAACATCAAATTCCTAGACCTCCCAAAAAGATAGCCAAATAGAAGGGCGAGACCGAAGTTGACAAAGGCAAAGGAAAGTGTTTCCACTGCCAAAAGGATGGGCACTGGAAAAGGAACTGCCCAGAGTATCTTGCTTCTCTGAAGGACAAAAAGGACACACCTTTAGAAGGTATGTCTATATCTTGTTATTTAGATGCCGATGATGTTTATAATTCATATACAACTTGGGTTTTAGATACTGGTGTTAGTTCTCACATTTCTTATGATATGCAGGAACTAGCAAACAGTAGCAGCTTGCATGCTCGAGATGTTAGACTCTGGATTGGCGATGGCTCAACTATTGAAGCTTTAGCCATAGGATCTAAATCTTTTTACATGTGTGGGCATGTTTTGTGTTTAAATAATATTTTGTATGTACCTGATGCTTTTAAGAACATCATTTTTATATCTAGTTTGACTAGAAACGGTTATGAATTTCAGTTCACAAATGATGTTTGTAATATTTATTTTGGAAATAAATACGTTGGCTCGGGTTATACGCATGATGGTCTTTATTATTTGGATAATAATTATAAACACAAATTGAATGCAAGCAATCTAAATGAATGCAATGCCATTATGAAAATCAAATCTAGTCCAAAACATCTTTGGCACTTAAGATTAGGTCATGTTACAGAAGATAGGATTGCAAAACTGGAGAAAATGGGGATTTTATCCTCATTTGGTTCTAAACCTACTCTAAATTGTAAATCCTGCCTTCAAGGCAAAATGACTATATCACCTTTTGTTGGACAAGATTAAGAGCTAAAAATATTTTGGAATTGATACATAATGATATATGTGGTCCATTTAAGGAAATGGCTAGAGGCAGTTTTCATTTCTTTATTACCTTTACTGATGATAAATCAAGGTTTAGGTATTTGTATTTGATGAAATACAAAAATGAATCCTTTGAAAAGTTCAAAGAATTTAAATCTGAAGTAGAAAATCAAACAGAAAAAAGTATTAAAATTGTTCGATCAGATCGTGGAAGTGAATACTTAAGTACTGAATTTGATGAATACTTGAAAGAGCATGGCATTATTTCCCAGCTGACTCCTCCAGGAATGCCACAGCTGAATGGTGTATCTGAAAGGAGAAATCATACACTATTAGATATGGTACGTAGTATGATGAGCTATACTGATATGCTAATCTCCTTTGGGGATTTGCATTAGAATCAGCTTTGCATATTTTGAATAGGATTCCATCAAAATCAATTTCTTCCACACCTTATGATATATGGCATGGAAGAAAACCAAGTCTTAAGCATGTTAAGATCTGGGGTTATCCAGCTTACATTAAAAAGCTAAACACTGATAAATTGGAAACCAGATTAGAAAAAAGGTCAATTTGTTGGATATCCAAAAGAAAGTTTTTGATATTATTTTTATTTGCTTACATCACAAAAGGTTGTAGTAAGCAGAGATGCCATATTTCTTGAACAATAGTTTATTTAAGAAGGTGGCAAAGGAAGGCAAATAGAGTTAGAATTGGAGAATTTTGACCAACCAATAGATCAAATGGATATATATCCATCTAGTCAACCTACACCTTTTGATGAAACATCTACAGTAATTCCTCACAGATCAACCAGGATATTTCACCCACCAGTGAGATATGGTTTCTTTCATGAAGATAAACAAGAGTTGTTTACTCATAAAGAAAAATATCATGGAGATGATCCATTTACCTATGAAGAAGCTATATCAGATATAGATTCTTCAAAATGGATTGAAGCTATGAAATCCGAAATTGATTCCATACATAAAAACCAAGTTTGGGACCTTGTTGATCCACCTGAAGGTATTATACCTATAGGGAATAAATAGGTTTTCAAGAAGAAAATTGGTTCTGATGGAAAGTTAGCGACCTATAAAGTAAGGCTAGTTGTGAAAGGGTTTCGCCAAAGGCAAGGAATCAATTATGAGGAGACTTTCTCGCCTGTTGCCATACTTAAATCAATTAGGATTCTATTAGCAATTTAACACTAGCATATATTATGATTATAAGATTTGGCAAATGGATGTCAAAATAGCTTTTCTTAATGAATACATTGATGAAAACAATTTCATGGAACAACCTAGGAGTTTTGAATCCCAAGATAGTTCCAAGGTGTGTAAGTTAAAGCGATCCATTTATGGGTTAAAATAAGCTCCGAGGAGTTGGAACATCCATTTTGATGAAGCCATTAAGTCATTTGGTTTTGTAAAAAATATGGATGAGCCATGTGTGTATAAGAAGGTTAGTGATAGTGCTATTACTTTCCTTGTCTTATATGTGGATGATATTCTATTAATAGATAATGACATAGGTATGTTAACAACTATAAAAGTATGGTTGTCAAATACATTCTCCATGAAAGACTTAGGGGAGGCAACCTATATTCTTGGAATTTGCATCTATAGAGATAGAGCAAAAAGAATAATTGATTTATCCCAAGGTTTATACTTAGAAAAGGTGTTAAAGAGGTTTAACATGCTTGATTCCAAGAGATGATTGTTACCAATGAGACATGGTATCCACCTTTCTAAAGAGATGTCTCCAAAGACACTTGAAGAAAGAGATAAAATGGCCAGGATTCCATATCGTTCGGCTATTGGAAGTTTGATGTATGCAATGATGTGTACTAGGCTGGATATCGCATATACTGTTAGTTTGACTACCAAGTTTCAATCCAATCCAGGTTTGGAACACTGGATAGCTGTCAAGAATATCCTTAAGTACTTGAGAAGAACTAAGAATTTATTCTTGATCTATGAAGGTGGTGACTTGGAATTAGATAGTTATACTGATTCTGATTTTCAATCAGATATCAATGATAGAAAGTCTATTTCTGGGTTTGTGTTCATTTGTAATGGAGGTGCAGTCAGTTGGAAGAGTTCCAAACAGAGTACAACTGCTGATTTCACTATAGAGGCTAAGTACATTGTTGCATTAGATACTACAAAAGAGGCTATTTGGATAAAGAAATTCGTGATAAAACTTACAATAGTTCCTTTCATTAAGTCAGCAGTTCCTCTTTACTGTGACAATAATGGAGCGGTCATACAGGCCAAGGCACCCCGTTCTCACTAGAAATCCAAACACATGGAAAGGCACTACCACATTATCAGAGAGATAATTGGGCGAGGTGATATAGCCATGTAGAAAATAACATCAGCTGAAAATATAGCTGATCCATTCACAAAGCCTATGTCACAAACTCAGTTAGACCGACATCTTGAGAAGATGGGTTTAAGATATTGTAATGAATGTGTAACATCCCCATTGTACGTCTTCTGTATGTTCTATTGCTCCAGTGGCCAAATATCAGTCCAGGCAAGTCAGGATGTCTAGAACTACACTTCGGTGATAGTAAACAGACATATAATGATGAAATAATTAAAAGAAAATACAAGAAAAATCAAAGAAAAGTGAAAGAGAGAAAATGAAGCTAAGTTAAATGAGCCAGCACCGCAGCAATGGGTGACCGCATTGGGAAGGCTGTTGTCGACCTCAGGACCGCGAAGAACTCTCAGAATTTAAGTTTGAGACATAAATAAAGGTTTATTGAAATGTAATTGACACTATAAATATCAAAGAAAAATTAATAAATTAGTACAAAGAAAAATGAAATATCGAGAAACAGACAAAAATCGGTGTTACCGAAAAATCGGGAATATAACCCAAAGTAGGGTATTTTGGTCATTTGACACCTAAAGTTGCCTTTTGACCTCAATGTCCATTAAAAATAAATGATATTGCACTTAGGAATTCTCATGAAAAATTAAAATAGGATACAATGTATAAATAGTAAAAGAATGGAGCTAAATGAGCAAATAAGGAAACTTTAACTAATTAAATATTAAAAAGAACATAGTGCTCCACTAACTTGGATATTGGGACACTTATCTAAGCCTTGGGATAGTAGATAGAACTCATTATCATCTTCTTATTCATCCCACTTCACCTTGCCGAAATGAAGTTCACCATGGAAATCACCATGGCCGCCCCACATGCAACCTCCATGGGTGCATCATCAAGCCACCATTTCTACTTGGTTCCTTCATTAAAGCTTGCCTACTTACCTTGGGGAAGATATTGGCAACAAGAAAAACAAGATTTGGTGAAGTTTTGATAAGCTTCAAAAGTAGTAAGTGTCCAAAACCTCTCCCTTGCTTTAGTAAACCTTGTGTTTAGGTTGAGGAGAGTATATTGGTGAAGAGAAATGAAGAAAATATTGAGAAATGAAATGGCCCATTTTTGGCAGCCATGATTATGTATTGTAGTTGAGTTTTTCTTACCTCTAATGGATGGAAATTATGGTTGATTAACTCAAATGGAGGATGTAATAATTTAAAATCTAAGTATGTGCATGTAGTGCTTGAATTAAGGGTGTGAAATGGAACCTTAATGCTTTGGGCAAACTGCCATGTTTGGCAGCTTATTAAATCATGAATTTGTGTGTGAATATGTAGTTTATTAATGAAATATGCTAGTGTTAAATTGTGGGCAACATGTGCAAGTGATATTGAAGTATGATTATGTTAAAGTGTATAAAAAATATTGACATTGAGATATGTTGAATTTTGGTGGAAGTGAATATTGAACTTAATGGTGAATTGCGTGCATTAAGCACTTGAATGTTCTGCCCAAAATTATTGCTAGAATTGTGTACAATATATATATGGAAGTGTCATTGATTGAATATTGAAGTAATGAGGAGGAGAAGGAATATCAAATTGGAAGTGTATGTGCTTTGTGCAGGTTGTGTATTGAAGGCAGTACATAAGTTAGGTCATAAGTGCCAAACTGTGAACCCAATTGGTATGAGGCCAATGGAAGGTGAAACTAGACACCAAATAGGCCAACTTTCGTGTAGAAATGTTGCCAAATTTTCTGCCTAGAAACTGACCTTAAAAATGACCAAATCCAGAATAGCAACCTTGCAACCTAGATTTTTGACCATATGAACAGTAATTATTAGGATGACCATAACTCACTCAAAACTGGTCCAATTGACCTGAAAATTTTACCATGGATTAGATATAGAGCTACATTTCTTATGAAGACATGAAAGGCCATAAATGACCAGAACAAAGTTAAATAGCTTGCACAAGTTCGGGTACCAAAACTACAAGGACTAAAAGTGACCTAAAATTGATCAAATTTTGCACTAAAGGTGCAATCTATCCAGCTTTAGTAAATTGACCATATCTTGGTCTATACAACTCAAAATAACCTAAAATTTTGGCCCGCATGCAATAAGACATAGAGCTACAATTTTGCTTCTTTGACCAAAAGCTAAAAACCAAGAGAAATAGGACTTTAAGCTAGACCAATCTAGCATACAAAAAATTGAGAATTTGATATTTACATACAATGATGCTTAAAGAAATTTGGCAATGAATGCCAACTTGTACAAATAGTAAATTGTACTATATTGGCAGCATATTGAATTAAAATATGTGACATAATGATGCTAGAAATAACTTATCCATAGTACCTAAAAAGGTCAGCATATGCATTGACTTATGAATTACATAATAGTTAGTAAACTCTAAAAATTGAAGAATTAAACAATTAATTTATAATGTGTCCTAATTTGCCTAGTTGACTAGTTTGGATAGGTTGGCATGCCAATAGGATTCTGACAGCTGTTCTGTAAATGGCTTCATGCCATACTGTATTTTTACGGCTTATTATGCTGCACTGTGACTTTAAAATCCTACGGCTATACATATTGTGTATTTATTATTGGCTTATCGCCAGATTGACTATATGGCTTTTTAGCCATGCTATTTGCACACCGGGAGACACTTTGCAACTGATGGTGTGACGGCCCGAGGTACTAAGTAACCAGTACCAGTATATCCGTTTATCCAGTCTGGTCAATATATAGGCTACACAGCACTAATTTAAGTACTATTAAATTCAAATAGCTAAATCCAGTCTACTGACATACAGCACTACCAAAAATTAGCAAATATTGAAATGTTAGCAAATAAAGGTAGAATCAACAATTGTAAAGAATATCGATGGCATAAATTCATTTACTTTATTTTAGTATATATTTCTTTATATTTGGCACCACTAAGCAAAATTGCTTAGCGCATTGCTTTTGTAACGTGTAGGTATTGGAGACACAGTTGAGGAGCCCAACAGACCTACGATTGGGTGAGACATCAGATCTGCACAAGAGTCCAGAGTTATCTGCACTGCATTGCATACATGGTAGGACTTAGGATATCTTGTATTTTGTACTTTTGTTGTATTTTTGAAATTCGGTCCTATATTTTGTAACGTTATGAAAGCTCTAAAGTTTGTAATATTTTTCACATATTAAATAACATGGAGATTTTCTGGATATATTTAAATTATTATGGATTGTATTATGGAACTGTTTAATGACTATAAAAGTCTATTGACTTTACTGAGAAATAGAGACTGTGAAATATTTGAGATTTTGATATTATCATATTAAGCTGTTTTCAACAGGTTTGGAAGGACAGTTTGTTTGAAATACAGACGGCACCTTGCCAAATTTTTATTACCATTTTTGAAATACTGATTTTATCAAAGTATAAAAATAGGATCAGCATGATATGAATATTACATAAAAGACTTCTTAAAATCAAATTGAGTTCAGGAAATGAAATAATCACAGACTAGGTGTTCTGAGGCGCCGTGCAGCACGCCTTTCTCGGCTATACTGTAGACGGGTGAGGGGTGTTACATTTAGTGGTATTAGAGCACGGTTTAGGCATTTCTGGACTTAGATAGATTGCATATCATGCATTGCATTATAAGTGTTAAGATGACTCTAATGCAGATCTTTTGATTTGTTTTGTTATTTTGAGCAGAATATGGACTCCACATCGCAGATAGCGGTCAATGACGAGGTGAAGAGTTATGCTCCATCTATGACTGAACCAGGAGATAGGAGGGAACCTGCTCTGCCAGTACCAAATGCACCAGCCACATTTCAGCAAATGGCTGAGTTCTTTAGACAGATGGCAGGATTTATGCCACCACCACCACCTCCACATCAAAAATCTCATATAGAGAGACTCAAGAAGTTTAGAGCAGTGGATTTTTTGGGCAAAAGGGAAGATGATTTTGTCACAACTGAAAACTGGTTGGACAGAACTAAAGGAGTCTTGAAACAACTTCATTGTACTCCAGAGCAGAATTTAGAAGCTGCTGTATCATTACTGCAAGATGATGCATACTAATGATGGGATACAGTGACTAGTGAGGTGCCACCAGAACAAATAACTTTGGATTTCTTTCTCACTGAGTCCAGAAAGAAGCATGTGGGCAGTGTATACCTGGAAGAGAAGAGAAGGGAATTTATTACCCTACGCCAAACACAGCTGACAGTGGCTGAATATGAAAGAGAATTTGTCAGACTGAGTCGCTATAGGCAGGAAATAGTCCCTAATGAGGCAGAGAGATGTAAGAGATTTGAGGAAGGACTCAATGATAACATTAAAGTAATGATTATAGCCTTGGGGATTACAGAGTTTGCTAAGTTAGTGGAAGCTGCACTGAAGGTTGAAAAAGTTAGAATGAATGAGCAGAACAGAAGGGAAAGACAGCAGAAAAGAGGTCAGGGTCAGACCGGTACATCTTCTGCCTCTAGTAAGAAATTCAGAGGTTCGCCTACTCAGAGTTTCAGTAGAGCACCAAGTTAGGGTCAGTCACAGAGGCCCAAATCTCAGTTTGCACTAAGGAGAGGCCAGTCCACACCTTTAATGGCTAGCTCTCCAGGGACGAGGTTCAGGGGACCAGCCCCAAAAGTATCTGTTGCTTGCCCACAATGCCAAAAATGGCATAAGGGTGAATGTTGGAGGATGATAGGTGCATGTTTATGGTGTGGATCTACAGACCACCTAGTCCGAGATTGTCCTCGCAGAACTACTACATCCACTCCGGTATCAACTGTTAAGCCTGCTCCTCTATCTCTAAGAGGTAGAAAGCCGGGTAAGGCTGAGGCAGCCGGTACTTCACAGAAACCTATATCAGAGTATGTGGAGAGAGCAAAAGGTAGAAAACCAGCCAGAGCCTATGCTCTAAGGGCACAGGAGGAACAGGATGCTCCAGATATCATCAAGGGTACGTTCCTCCTCTATAATACTTTTGTGCATGCATTAGTGGATCCTGGATCTACTCATTCATATATTTGTATCAAGTTGCCCATAGAAAAGGGAATACCAATAGAGGAAAGTGACCAAGACATCCTGGTCATAAATTCACTAGTCCACAGAGTGGTAGTAAACAAGGTGTATAAGGGCTATCCATTAAAGATTCAAAGGAAAGAGTTCTCAGCAGACTTAATCGAACTGCCTTTCCATGAGTTTGATGTGATTTTGGGAATGGACTGGTTATCCCATCATCAGGCAATAGTAGATTGTAAATTGAAGAGAATCTCTCTGAAAACTACTGAGAGCGAAGAAATAACAGTTGTGGGTGAAAGGACAGATTTCTTATCCAATGTCATCTCAGCTACAGTTGCAAGGAGATGGTTGAGAAAAGGGTGTGAAGCCTATCTGGCACACATGGTTGACACTAGGCATGGTAAACTTAACTTGTCTGACATACCCACAATAAGGGATTTCTCTGAGGTATTTCCTGAGGAATTGCCTAGTTTGCCACCAGAAAGAGAAGTTGAATTTGTTATTGAGATTATGCCGGGTATAGCTCCGATTTCAATTACTCCATATAGGATGGCACCTACTGAATTGAAAGAGTTGAAAATCCAGCTGCAAGAATTACTAGACAAGGGGTTCATACGCCCCAGTGTGTCACCATGGGAAGCTCCGGTACTATTTGTAAAGAAGAAAGATGGGACATTAAGGTTATGTGTTGACTATCGGTAATTAAACAGAGTAACAGTGAAGAACAAGTATCCGTTGCCTAGAATTGACGATCTGTTTGATCAGTTGAAGGGAGGCAGTGTGTTTTCTAAGATTGATCTCAGATCAGGGTATCATCAGCTAAGGGTTAAGGATGCATATGTGCCTAAGACTGCATTTAGAACCCGGTATGGGCATTATGAATTCCTGGTGATGCCATTTGGGTTAACAAATGCTCCAGTAGCATTCATGGACCTGATGAACCGTATCTATAACACCCCTATGTTCGGTAGTGCGTTCTACTGTTCTGGTGACTAGTGTTGTCCAGACAGCTAGAATACCTAGAATTACACTTCGATATGTGTGAGGAGACATAAAATAATGAAATACAAGAAAAGAAAATACAAGAAAAACAAAGGAAAAATAATAGTAAAGAAATGCAATCAAGTTAAGCGAGCCGAGAACCCTAGCGATGGGTGATCAAGACTGGAAATCACACAGGCCGTTGACTAGCCTTGGACCGCGGGGAACCCTGGAAAATATTTTTAGGACTCAAATAAATATTTATTGAAGTATAAATATCATTAGAAATATCAAAGAAAAATTAAATAATTAGTACAAAGAAAAGTGAGAAATCGAAAAACGGACAAAACCCGAAGTTACCGAAAAATCGGGAATGCAACCTGAACAGGGGCATTGTAGTCATTTGACACCCCGAGTTGTCTTTGCCTAAATGTCCATTAAAAATAAATAATATTACACTTGGAAATTATAATGAAAAATGAAATTTGGGGTACCTAATGTAAATAGCCAAAAGTGGAGAGTAAATGGAGTAATTAACACATTTAAAACATATAATATACTTTAATTGGTGAGTGGACCACTATGGAGTAAATTAAACACAAAAAGGGCAGGTATAAATCCACTACACAATCTTCAAACTTCATCTTCTTCATTTCTTTCACACATGCCGAAATAAACTCCCTAAAAACCTCCATGGCCGAAACTTGAAGGAACCTCATCCTCTCCTCCATTTTCACCTCCAAACACCAAAGCTTCTTCATTAATTTTGATCCCCACCTCACAAGGAAGAAGTAGATACCAAAATCAAGAAGTTTAGTGAAGATTTAGTAAGTCCCAACAATAGGTAAGTTTGAGTTTTTGATTATTGCTTTGTTAAAGTTTGTAAGGATGTTATGGGTGTTTGATTTATGGAGAAATTTTTGAGGTTTGATGTTGAATGGGAGTGTGTACTTTTGGCAGCCATGGAAACACCTTGAAGGCAGTTTATTTGTGCTTGTAAATGGTGAATTAAATGATTGATTAAATCTATATTGTATAGGAAATTGTTTGGGTGATGTATACTTAGTGTATGTAAATATAAAATGATATTTAAAGCTTGGAAAGTAATAGAATGTAAGTGTGCCATTGTGGCAGTTTGCTAACTCTTGAGGAATGCTGGAATTCATGCTTGGTTTATGGAATAATGATGTTAAAATGTGTTGGTTGTTATGGCAGTTTGAGTGCATGTATGATGGTGTGAAGTTGGACATGTAAATGAGCATGAATTGGTGATTGAATTGTTGTGAATTGAGTTGGACAAATTCTGCACTTATTGATGCATATTGAATGTAACTGTAAGCTGCCAAAATGACCTATAATATATTGTAAATTATGTTTAGGTTGTGGTACAACCAGAATTGGTTTGAATGTTGAGTTTGGTGGGTGTTAAAAGTGATGCTTGATGTGTATGCAAGAATTTCAATAAGGCAGTTTAAGTTTAGGCCTATAACTTTAAGTGTGTGGCTCCAATTGGTATGAGACCAATTGGAGGTGAAACTAGGCACAAAATGTGCCAACTTTCATGAAGAAAGCTTGCCAAAATTCTGCTTGCAAGGTAGCTTGAAAAATGACCAAATCCGGATTAAGTGCATTGAGGCCTGAAAATTGACCATTTGGGCAGCAGTTAGTTTTTAGGCCATAACTCACTCAAAACAGTTCCAATTGACCTGAAATTTTGACCATGAATAGCTAAGACCCATATCTACAAGTCTTATGAAGACACCAAAGCCCAGAAATGACCATAAGCAAGTCAAACAGCTTGCACAAATTCGGGTCCAAAAACTGGCCGAACCTAAAATGACCTAAAGTGACCTAAAATGACCAATTTTGATGCAATTTGACCAGCAATAGTAAAATGACCATAACTTGGTCTACATAACTCAGAATGACCTGAAATTTTGCCCCGCGTTCCATAAGACATAGATCTACAAGTCTGTAGTTTTCACCGAAACTCGAAAACCGAGGGAACTAGGTCGTCTGGCTAGGTCAAACTAGTATCCCGGAATTCAGCAAATTGCAAGAAAACGCAAAATACATAGAAATGAATTTGGTAACATGTACCAACTCTAAAATGCTATCGAATGTGACATATTAATAACATTAAAACCTAATTTACCTAGAATGCATCGAGGGTCGACATATTAGGTTGACTAAGCAAATATTAGAATTTAGTGAATTACTTATCAAGCATTATCGTTAGAGACAGTTTAATTAAGTACTAAAACACTTCAAATTGTGTTTCTCAGTTAGCAAAGACTCAGGGAAAGGGAAGGAAACACTGAGTCCAGACTAGGAGACAGTTATCAGAGGTTTGTGCACAACAACTATTTCTTTTGAATTATTTTCAATTGAAATAAATTATGACTATTTGTATATTGTTGTTTTAAATTGTGAAATTGTGAAAATTTGTTTGAATGATATTTGATGGATACTTATTGATTGAAAAGCACTGTAAATGGTTTGAAACCACAGCTATCATGTATATTGATTGTATTCCTCGCTAGCTTGTCTAGTGGGATGAATTGAATTCCCTCTCTGGCTGAAGTGTTGAGGTGCGTGCCTATTGAGGACAAATAGAATGAGTACTCATATTTTTGCTAGCTAGCTATGTTATTCCTCATTAGCCATCGGCTTGTGGGATGAATTGAACTTTGGAACATGATTTTAAGCTTTGTGTGATTTATTGATACGTATTATAAGATTGTGAAATGGAATTTAAGTTCTTATTGACATTCACTGTCTTCTGAATTTAACTATGTTTTGATTTCTGAGATTTATTGTGATATTGTGTTAAATTCCTTATGACATTCATTGTCTTGAATTTAACTATGGTTCTAAGTATCCACTATTTAAATGATTTATGAATTGTGATTTAAAGTTGTATTTGGTCAATGTTGTGCACCACTGAGACATTTTCTCAGCCATAGCTTTTTTTATTGATGTCGCAGGTAGACAGACGGACAGGGCAGCAGACTAGGCTGCTAGTACATCCAGTGAGAGATTATTGTGTATAATGAGTATACCACATTTGCATTTTGTACTGTAATGTATGACCACTATATGTATATATTGGTTTTGGTTTTGAGCAGTTGTAAATTCAAATTGTACATTGAAGTTGTAAAATAATTATGAGTTATTTTGGCTTGTAAAAATTGTAGTATATTTCTTGTATCTCAGTCTTTGAAAAATTACTGTGGATTTGAGTTGAGAAATATGTTGTGTTGAGAAATATGTTGGAGTTGAGATTTGGAAATATATTGAAGTGTTTTTTTTACAGGTTTTCTGAAGAACTGTTTTATCCAAAATACAGATGGCACTCTGCCAAAATTTTTATCGAAATTACTAATAGTCCAAATGATTTAGCTGTTTCACTTCAGTTCACAAAGGTTTTTAACACCTGTAAATAGTGCTCACCACTGTAAAAGAAGTAAGAAAAGTTTTTAAAATCCCTTGTAGTGTATTTAATGGGTTATCAGTAGACGGAGTTGGTAATTCATTAGGTATACTACGAGATCATATTATGCCTTACAGAGGGGTAGGGTGCGACATGTTTTGGTGGTATCAGAGCTAGTTTTTAAATTCTGTTTTCACCTGTTATTTGTGTCACACCTTACCCCTCCGTAAGGCATAGCATGCTCTTGTAGAATACTTAATGAACTACCGAACTTCACCTACCGATAACTCATTAAGTACCCTACAAGGGATTTTAAAACAATTTTCTTACATTTTGGAAGTGGTGAGCATTTTGGTAAGAATTAAAAACCATTTATTCAAAGTTTAAATACTAGTAAAAATTTTTGTCCATTCAAATTTTGTCGCAAATTTTATAAAAATTTTGACAGAGTTCCCTCTGTATTTTGAGAAACCAGTTCTTTAAATACCTGTAAAAAGCACTTCCAAAACTATTTTACAACTCCCAACCTCCAATAATTCACAATTCAACTCAGTAGGTTCAATAATTCCATTCACAAAACATAAGGCAGAAAATCCGTATGTACAAATATTAAATTTACAGAAGAAAATCTAAAATAATATTATTATAGTTTATTTACAACTGCTCAATTTACATTGATACTTATGACATTACAGTATTTACATCAAAATCACCATAAGGGTATAAAATAATACCCGTACAAAAAGGGATCAAAAAGATCTTGTCAATTCCACTCACTCCGCTTTCTTGCTTTTATCTGCGACAAGAATTAAACTATCGCTGAGTATAAACATACTCAGTGGTGCACAATAAAGATTTAAAATGTGATACATAAATCATTTATTGATGAAACATAATTTGAATACTTCACAATCACATTTCACAAATATCAAGCTCATAACAACTCATTTGTCAAATAATATATTAAACAACGCTTTAGTCAAACAATTGCATAAATACAAAGGTTGCCAAAGTCGTACACAACTTAAGCCATGACACAAAATTTCCGATCAATGCCGTGTTGTACACCACGACAAAGCAATCTCAACCCCATTAATCGAAACCAATGAGGGAGGTGGCTAGCTAGCTAATGAGTACTCATCCGATCTACAACCTCAACTGGCAAGCCAGAGAGGGAGGAAAATAAACGATCTCAACCCCATAAATGGAGGAGGAATAATAAGTAACTGTCATGCTAAGTGTGAATCAAAAATTCATTTCAAACATTTCATTCAAATATTGCATACAAAAATAAATCCATTTCCAAAGTTACAATTTGATTGCAAGGTGGCAACACAAAAGTTCATAAATTCATAATGCGTAATAAATCAATTTTTCAAGGATAAAATGCTTAAATAGGGTTTATTGTGCACAAACCTCAAGCGAGTCGTCCCTTAGCCTCGACTCGTTTCCTCGGATTCCTTCCCGATATTCTTTTCAACTGAAACACAAAATTTGATAATGTTTCAGTACTAGAACTTAACATAAATCCCAAAATGAATTTTAACTTCGCATTTATCTATTTCTAATGTGTTAAATTCGACGTTCTCGAAATTTTGTGTTTCGGGTTACTATTCACTG
The DNA here is from genome assembly GCF_030052815.1 of Hevea brasiliensis. Taxonomy (NCBI): domain Eukaryota; kingdom Viridiplantae; phylum Streptophyta; class Magnoliopsida; order Malpighiales; family Euphorbiaceae; genus Hevea; species Hevea brasiliensis. The sequence continues at coordinate 62,684,982 of NC_079500.1, forward strand.
CACTATTTAAGTCAAATAATTGACTTTCTAAGGATTAATAGGTATGGGAACTCCAACTTCACCCACATACCACATTTTGGTCACCAAACTTGTTGGTTTTGGTCATTTGTTTAAAGCTTAGGTCATTTTGGCAAAATTGCCAATTTTCGCTTTGGTTCTCCGGTTGCACTGTTCCATTGGTCGATCTACTGTTGGAATTTGACAAAACTTCCTTCATAGAAAATGTTCCTTATTGTCTTAAGTGTATTCTCATTTTTGGATCACCTCAATCGGAGTTTTGTAGCTCAAGTTATGGCCAAAATAAGTTTACTGTTCACGTGTCTTCGCTCATACTGAGATTTTGGTGCTGGCAGATTTTTGGTCCAACTTTGGTTAATAATTTGATCAAGTTAAGTTCATAATTTGGTCTCACTTTCTTCATATGAAATGTTGTACTATGTCTTACGTTTCCATCGGTTGAAGAATCGCCTAAATCCGAGTTTTCTAGAGGGAGTTATAGCTATCCAAACATTGCTGCTCAACTGAAAATCTGCAGAGTTGCAGTACAGTAATTTAATTTTGCTCAATGATTTTGAAAGGGTTAGTGGCCTAATTTGGGTTGGTGTTCTTCATGAAAGTTTTAGGTCTATATCATATCTAATTGCTGGTAAAATTTCAGGTCAATTTGACCTACCTAGCTCGAGTTATGACCAAATGAACAGTTACTGTTCATTTGGACAGTTTGGTGCAGCGACTGCTATCAACTCACTTGGTCAATTGTTTCACCAACTTTTGGTCAGTTTTTGGTCATGGTTCCTTAATGAAAGTTGTGCTCTTTTATGTCTATTTTCATCTCCAATTGGTGGCATATCCATTAGGCTTGTAAAATTTGAGTTTTGGTCCTTCAAAGTAGGTTTTGTCATGCTGACATCAGCATTACCATTGACCTACGAATTTAGCTAAATTTTCCACCATTCCCACACAACTTATTTGGTCATAATTGACCATTAATTCATGTCACAATAGGTTAAACATGCCATTTATGCATTTCTTCAAATTTTAGTTCACTAACCCTAACATTCAAACCCTAATCTCACTAATTCATTGTGTTTAACTACTTTCAAAGCCTTAAACCATAATAACTCAACTACTTAAGGTTCATATACTCATACACACCTTTAAGTCCATCAAATTCATACACACACATCAAAACCCTAGCTGGATGAATTTGTCTTTAATCCTCCCACCATTAATTTCTTTTCATTTTAAGTATATTCCTAGGTTAATTAAGCTATAAACATAACTAAATCAACTAACAATTCAAGTTTAGTTTACTAACCTTGTGTGCAGAATTTCTTCTCCCTTTTCTTCAAATTTTTCTTCTTTCTTTTCTTTGAATCCTCTTTCCTAGTTGTCCAAACAACATCTAGTTATGGTAGGACAATTGGCCATGGTTGGATTTTGGTTCTTCAAGCTCAAAAATGAGCTTTCATGCTGGTTTTGGTGTGGGAGAGAGAGAGTGACGTTTTTTTGAAGAAGAAGATTTGTGTTTTAATTTTTTTTTTCTTTTCTTTTCTTTATCTTATGGAAGACCACAATTCCCAATTTAATAATTCACTAAATTAATTTGTTTAAGACATCATTCATGATGTCATCAACTTTGACTTTTCCATCTTCTTCCTCTTTTTTTTTTTATTTTTTTTTCTATTAGTTCTTTAATTTAATTCTCTATTCCGAAATTTTCTTTTCTTTGATTTTATTTGACAGTTAGATCAGGAGTCAGCTCTCGGGGTCAATTGACCAAATCGCCCCTCACCGGTTCATCCCGGTTTGCAAATAATCCAATATTTCTTTCGGCTCCCTGACCTAATTATTTGACTGGCTTAACAGTTCTTTTTCGTGATTTTCTCTTTTCCACTGTGTTCATAAGGGTCATAAGGACCGCGTCACTTTTTACGGTTCAAATTTGAGTTTAAAATGACTTAGCTGATCGTTCAGAGAGGTCACTCATCGCTGTGACTCTCGGCTCGTTTAACCTCTTATGTTCTGTTTTTCTTATTTATAGTTAACTAATTAAACATTACTAATTATTTGTGTTTATGGCTTCTCAAGTTGTCTTAAGTGTGTCCCTAATCCCATTAATTGTCCGGACCGACACCGGTCACCGGAATAGTGAAATATACCAGGCTATGCAAACGGGGGTGTTACAATTCTTCCCCCCTTAAATAAATTTCGTCTCGAAATTTTTACCTGGTATCAATCTCTAAACAGTTGTGGGTGTTGTCTCCTCATGTCCTCCTCTCGTTCCCAAGTAACTTCTTGGCCCGAATGATGGTTCCACAGCACTTTTACCAATGGTATCTGCTTATTCCGTAGCTGCTTCACCTCATAAGCCAGAATCTTTATGGGTTCTTCTTCATATGTGAGGTCTGGATTCACTTCTATTTCTTCTACTAGTAGTACATGAGATGGGTCTGATCGATACCTCCTCAACATAGACACATGGAAGACATTATGTATCTTCTCCAACTCTGGAGGTAGTGCCAAACGGTAAGCCAAAGGACCCACTCTTTCCAGAACCTCATATGGCCCAATGAAACGAGGACTCAGTTTCCCCTTTCTGCCGAATCTCATAATTCTCTTCCAAGGAGAAACTTTGAGGAAAACCTTCTCACCCACTGCATACTCAATATCCCTTCTTTTCAAATCAACATAGGACTTTTGACGGTGCGATGCGACTTTAAGTCGATCTCTCGATCACCCCGATTTTCTCTTGATTGTTGAACAATTTGGTCCGATCATCTTTCTTTCACCCACGTCATCCCAACACAACGGGGTTCTACATTTTCTGCCATACAAAGATTCATATGGAGGCATCTCAATGCTTGATTGGTAGCTGTTGTTGTAAGCAAACTCAATCAAAGGCAAGTCTGTATCTCAACTGCCCTCAAACTCAATCACACAAGCCCGTAGCATATCCTCCAAAATCTGAATTACCCTCTCGATCGGCCATGCGTCTGCGTGGATGGAATGCGATCTTGAAGTTCAATCTAGTTCCTAGGGCTCTCAAGACTACCCAGAATCTAGAAGTGAACCTAGGATCTGCTTGATACGATAGATACCGGCACTCCATGCAATCTCACAATCTCATCGATGTACAACCCGCCAATTTGTCCAAACTATAGTCCATTCGATCGGCGTAAAATGAGCAGACTTGGTTAGTCTCACAACAATGACCCAAAGCGCATCATGACTCTTACGTGTCCTTGGAAGTCCCATCACAAAATCCATTGTTATTCTCTCCCATTTCCACTGCATCTGGTAGTGGATGTAACAACCCAATGGTACTTGATGCTCGCTTTACTTGGCGACAAGTTAGACATTTAGAAATAAACTCGCCACATCTCTCTTTATACCCATCCACCAAGAATGCTCCTTTAACCCTTTATACATTTTTGTGCCAACAGGGTGCATGGCAAAAGGAGACTCATGTGCTTCCTTCAAAATTATCTTCCTCAATTCAACATCAATAGGAACACATATTTTGCCCTGGTGTAGCAGTAAACCATCATCTCTAACTGAGAACTCTGGTTTCTTGCCCTGCCGGACTTCTCCCAACGACCACGATACTTCCGATCATTACGAGTAGCCATTCTAATCGATCAATCAACACCGGGCTGTACATGCCATGCAACCGCTGCTTGCCCATCATCATTAACCTCTAAGCCGGCATGCAATGATCTTAACTCATGTACCAAAGACAAAGGAGTAACCGTAGACTTGCCATAGTCTTGCGACTTAAGGCATCACCACAACATTAGCTTTCCTCGGTGATAGTCTATCGGACAATCATAGTCTTTATCAATTCTAACCATCTCCTCTGCCTCAAATTCAACTCTTCGGGTGCCCAAATACTTCAAACTCTTATGATGCGTGTAAATGTAACACTTCTCCCCATACAAATAATGTCTCGGATCTTAAGAGCAAACACAATGGTCTGAAGCTCCAAATCATGCGTCGGATAATTCCTCTCATGCGGTTTTAGCCGGGCGTGATGCATAGGCAATAACATTTCGATCTTGCATCAACACATAACCTAATCCGTTGTGAGAAGCATCAGTAAATCAGTATATTCTTTACCCGGTGTAGGTAAAGTCGATGGAGCCTCACAAACATCTTTTCAATTCATCAAAACTTTCTTGGCATTTGTCCGTCCACCGAAATTTCACATTCTTTCTAAGCGGCTTGGTCAATGGAGATGCCAACATGGAGAATCCCTTCACAAATCGACGTAGTATCCAGCTAACCCTAGAAAATGCGAATCTACGTGACATTTCGGTGGCTTCCAATTAAGGACACTTCAATCTTGCTAGGATCTACCTTAATGCCCTCTTCGACACTACATGTCCCAAAAAGGATATCTCCTTCACCCAAAATTCACACTTCGACAATTTGGCATATATGCTTTCTCCTCAAAGTTTACAAGACAATCCGCAGATGTCTATCATGCTCTTCTCGCATTCCTCGAATAGACCAATATATCATCTATGAATACCACAACAAACCGGTCGAGGTATGGTCTGAAAATAGTGTTCATCGATCCATAAAAGCAATGAGCATTAGTTAACCCGAATGGCATGACCAGAATTCATAATGGCCATAGCGGGTTCTCAAGGCGATTTTAGAAATACTCGCTTGTACTTTTACCGATAATAACTCGATCTCGGTCAATTTTAGAGAACATACCGCACTTCAACCGATCAAACAAGTCATCAATACGGGTAATGGATATCTGTTCTTTATTGTCACCTTATTCAATCGCCGATAGTCAATGCATAGCCGAGAGTGCCATCCTTCTTCTTTACAAATAATACCGGGCGCTCCCAAGGTGACACACTAGGCGAATGAAGCCCTTATCAAGCAACTCTTGCAATCGCACTTTCAATTCTTTTAGTTCACTGGTGCCATTCTCAGTATGGCGTTATGGAGATTGGGTCCACACTGTGCATAACATCAATTTCAAATCGCACTTCTTCTGGAGGTAATCCTGGCAATTCATCAGGAAACACATCCGGAAAGTCACATACAGTAGGAATGTCCTTCAGTGCTGGACTCCCCACTTGGGTGGCTATCACATGTGCCAAGTACGCCTCTCACCATTTTCTATTCATTTTTCTAGCTGCAAATTGAAATGATGTTTGAAGGCAATAATCGCTCTCCCTGTATTACTAAAACACCATAATGAGGAAGACCAAAAGTGACAGTCTTCAGTCTACAGTCAATCATAGCATGATGACTGGCTAACAAATCCATGCCCAAGATAAACTCATAATCTCTGAAGCGCATGTCAATTACATCAGACAAAAAAGTGTGTCCTTGGATCACCAAAGGGACGATCTCTATATAGCCTATTTACCCTGACCTCCTGGCCTAATGGACTAGTTACTAACACATCATAGTCCATTGGTACACACGGAATAGTAGTAGAACACATCACACTAGCACTAACATACGAATGTGTGGAGCCAGGATCAAATAACACATGCACATCTTTGTCAAGGATGGAGAAAATACCAGCCACAACGTTTGATGTTTCAGCCTCTTCCCTCTGACGCATGGTATACACTCTAACTGGTGCGCCACTGGATGCTGGCTGGTTAACAGTGCTCTGACTTCCAGGGGTGTTACCAGGACCCCTACCTCTGCCTCTGCCTCTAGCAGCTGATTGTGACCCTCTGGGTGCAGAGACTTGAGCTGATCCTTTAGATGTAGTGAAAGACCCAGATCGGCGCGGACTAGTGCAATCCTTAGCGAAATGTCCGCTCCCTCCATAGTTAAAACACGCACCAGTAGCTCTGTAACAAACCCCACCATGAGTTCTACCACAGGTTTCACCGCTGCATCGATAGAGCTCCTCGGTCTTTGGTTGGGTCTGTGACTGCACCGAGGTGGTCTTTGGCGGAAAAATCTGCCTCGGCCTCTACGGAGCTAGATCCCCAAACTGCTTCCTCTTCCTGAACCACTTCGGATGCTTGTTCAATAGTCTTTTCAGTTTTCTCTTGTGGACCCTTCTTCACTGCCCCTTCTGATTCTATCTTTTCTAGTTCTAGGGCCTGTGAGATCAATTTGGCAAAATTCTGATGTCTGAATCCCACAACTTGCATTCTCAGACTCTGTCTTAGCCCAGCCTCAAACCTCTTGCATCTGTCTCTGGGGGTGGAGACTAATCTTCCAGCATAGTGGCTTAGTCTTGAAAAATCTCTCTCATATTCTGCTACAGTTCGGTTCCCTTGTTTCAAACTCAAGAATTCTTGCAACTTCATGTCCACATATGCATCGGGAACCCATTTCTGTCGGAACTCCCTCAAGAAGTCTGACCAGGTTAACACAGGTGGCTCCACCAGGCTGTGGGGGATGGTCTTCCACCATTCATAGGCATCCCCTTGTAATAAGGAGACATAATACTCAAACTTCATTTCTTCTGTACACTGCAGCTTTCTAAAAACCCGTTCCATTCTTTCCAACCACTGTTCTGCTTCCAGTGGATCCACAGTACCTTTAAACTCGGTGGCCCCAAATTTCATCAATTTTTCATACTGCCGAGCTGAGGGCTGTGGTTGTGCTGCAGGTACTGGCATTTGAGCTTGGGGTGGCACATTACCCGCCATTTGCTGAAAGAAGGCAGCCATCTGCTGCATAAATTGAGCAGAAATCGCGGTCTTTGGAGCAGAGCCGAGTGGTGACCCACTCACATTCTGGAGTGCTGGGGCTTCCCCTTGAACCTCAGCCTCAACAGATTGTTCTTCGGAATGATCTCCTCCTTCCATTCCGTTTTTCACAATTTTCTACTTCCTGAGATCAAACACAAGGAGGTTGACCTCCGTTAGTGCATATTCATGATGTAAATATGTCATATGCATCAATTAAAGACACTTGAGCAGTTGTACTTATCAAAGAAATATTCACATACATAGTCAAAATTTATTGCAAAACCATGCTCTGATACCACTAAAACATGTCACACCTTACCCCTCCATAAGGCATAGCATGCTCCCGTAGAATACTTAATGAACTACCGAACTTCACCTACCGATAACTCATTAAGTACCCTACAAGGGATTTTAAAACAATTTTCTTACATTTTGGAAGTGGTGAGCATTTTGGTAAGAATTAAAAACCATTTATTCAAAGTTTAAATACTAGTAAAAATTTTTGTCCATTCAAATTTTGTCGCAAATTTTATAAAAATTTTGACAGAGTTCCCTCTGTATTTTGAGAAACCAGTTCTTCAAATACCTGTAAAAAGCACTTCCAAAACTATTTTACAACTCCCAACCTCCAATAATTCACAATTCAACTCAGTAGGTTCAATAATTCCATTCACAAAACATAAGGCAGAAAATCCATATGTACAAATATTAAATTTACAGAAGAAAATCTAAAATAATATTATTATAGTTTATTTACAACTGCTCAATTTACATAGATACTTATGACATTACAGTATTTACATCAAAATCACCATAAGGGTATAAAATAATACCCGTACAAAAAGGGATCAAAAAGATCTTGTCAATTCCGCAGCTCACTCTGCTGCTTTCTCCTTGCTTTTATCTGCGACAGTAAATTAAACTATCGCTGAGTATAAACATACTCAGTGGTGCACAATAAAGATTTAAAATGTGATACATAAATCATTTATTGATGAAACATAATTTGAATACTTCACAATCACATTTCACAAATATCAAGCTCATAACAACTCATTTGTCAAATAATATATTAAACAACAGTTTAGTCAAACAATTGCATAAATACAGTGTTGCCAAAGTCGTACACAACTTAAGCCATGACACAAAATTTCCGATCAATGCCGTGTTGTACACCACGACAAAGCAATCTCAACCCCATTAATCGAAACCAATGAGGGAGGTGGCTAGCTAGCTAATGAGTACTCATCCGATCTACAACCTCAACTGGCAAGCCAGAGAGGGAGGAAAATAAACGATCTCAACCCCATAAATGGAGGAGGAATAATAAGTAACTGTCATGCTAAGTGTGAATCAAAAATTCATTTCAAACATTTCATTCAAATATTGCATACAAAAATCAATCCATTTCCAAAGTTACAATTTGATCGCAAGGTGGCAACACAAAAGTTCATAAATTCATAATGCGTAATAAATCAAATTTTCAAGGATAAAATGCTTAAATAGGGTTTATTGTGCACAAACCTCAAGCGAGTCGTCCCTTAGCCTCGACTCGTTTCCTCGGATTCCTTCCCGATATTCTTTTCAACTGAAACACAAAATTTGACAATGTTTCAGTACTAGAACTTAACATAAATCCCAAAATGAATTTTAACTTCGCATTTACCTATTTCTAACGTGTTAAATTCGACGTTCTCGAAATTTTGTGTTTCGGGTTACTATTCACTGCACTATTTAAGTCAAATAATTGACTTTCTAAGGATTAATAGGTATGGGAACTCCAACTTCACCCACATACCACATTTTGGTCACCAAACTTGTTGGTTTTGGTCATTTGTTTAAAGCTTAGGTCATTTTGGCAAAATTGCCAATTTTCGGTTTTGGTTCTCCGAAGTTGCACTGTTCCATTGGTCGATCTACTGTTGGAATTTGACAAAACTTCCTTCATAGAAAATGTTCCTTATTGTCTTAAGTGTATTCTCATTTTTGGATCACCTCAATCGGAGTTTTGTAGCTCAAGTTATGGCCAAAATAAGTTTACTGTTCACGTGTACTGTTCATACTGAGATTTTGGTGCTGGCAGATTTTTGGTCCAACTTTGGTTAATAATTTGATCAAGTTAAGTTCATAATTTGGTCTCACTTTCTTCATATGAAATGTTGTACTATGTCTTACGTTTCCATCGGTTGAAGAATCGCCTAAATCCGAGTTTTCTAGAGGGAGTTATAGCTATCCAAACATTGCTGCTCAACTGAAAATCTGCAGAGTTGCAGTACAGTAATTTAATTTTGCTCAATGATTTTGAAAGGGTTAATGGCCTAATTTGGGTTGGTGTTCTTCATGAAAGTTTTAGGTCTATATCATATCTAATTGCTGGTAAAATTTCAGGTCAATTTGACCTACCTAGCTCGAGTTATGACCAAATGAACAGTTACTGTTCATTTGGTCAGTTTGGTGCAGGGCAGCCTGCTATCAACTCACTTTGGTCAATTGTTTCACCAACTTTTGGTCAGTTTTTGGTCATGGTTCCTTAATGAAAGTTGTGCTCTTTTATGTCTATTTTCATCTCCAATTGGTGGCATATCCATTAGGCTTGTAAAATTTGAGTTTTGGTCCTTCAAAGTAGGTTTGGTCATGCTGCCAGCATGACCATTGACCTACGAATTTAGCTAAATTTTCCACCATTCCCACACAACTTATTTGGTCATAATTGACCATTAATTCATGTCACAATAGGTTAAACATGCCATTTATGCATTTCTTCAAATTTTAGTTCACTAACCCTAACATTCAAACCCTAATCTCACTAATTCATTGTGTTTAACTACTTTCAAAGCCTTAAACCATAATAACTCAACTACTTAAGGTTCATATACTCATACACACCTTTAAGTCCATCAAATTCATACACACACATCAAAACCCTAGCTGGATGAATTTGTCTTTAATCCTCCCACCATTAATTTCTTTTCATTTTAAGTATATTCCTAGGTTAATTAAGCTATAAACATAACTAAATCAACTAACAATTCAAGTTTAGTTTACTAACCTTGTGTGCAGAATTTCTTCTCCCTTTTCTTCAAATTTTTCTTCTTTCTTTTCTTTGAATCCTCTTTCCTAGTTGTCCAAACAACATCTAGTTATGGTAGGACAATTGGCCATGGTTGGATTTTGGTTCTTCAAGCTCAAAAATGAGCTTTCATGGTGGTTTTGGTGTGGGAGAGAGAGAGTGACGTTTTTTTGAAGAAGAAGATTTGTGTTTTAATTTTTTTTTTTTCTTTTCTTTTCTTTATCTTATGGAAGACCACAATTCCCAATTTAATAATTCACTAAATTAATTTGTTTATGACATCATTCATGATGTCATCAACTTTGACTTTTCCATCTTCTTCCTCTTTTTTTTTTTTTTTTTCTATTAGTTCTTTAATTTAATTCTCTATTCCGAAATTTTCTTTTCTTCGATTTTATTTGACAGTTAGATTAGGAGTCAGCTCTCGGGGTCAATTGACCAAATCGCCCCTCAAGTTCATCGGTTTGCAAATAATCCAATATTTCTTCCGGCTCCACGACCTAATTATTTGGTAGCTTAACAGTTCTTTTCGTGATTTTCTCTTTTCCACTTTGTGTTCATAAGGGTCCTAAGGACCGCGTCACTTTTTACGGTTGAAATTTGAGTTTAAAATGACTTGATCATTCCCGAGGAGGTCACTCATCGCTGTGACTCTCGGCTCGTTTAACCTCTTATGTTCTGTTTTTCTTATTTATAGTTAACTAATTAAACATTACTAATTATTTGTGTTTATGGCTTCTCAAGTTGTCTTAAGTGTGGCCCTAATCCCATTAATTGTCCGGACCGACACCGGTCACCGGAACAGTGAAATATACCAGGCTATGCAAACGGGTGTGTTACAATTTGAATATTCTTTCTTCATAGTACAACTGCTCAATATCATTGTTTGATACATACAGTACGTTACATTATAAATATGCACTAACGGGAGGAAATCTCCTTGTGTTATTTGTTCAGGAGATCTAAAATCCTCGCATTGACTATGGAAGAGGGTAATCGTTCGGTCGATCAATCTATTGAGGCTGATGTGCAAGGGGATGCCCCAGGCCTACACAATGTCAGTGGTTCAAGGCACCACCTGCAGATCGCAGTTTCCTGCTCAGTTCGCTCAGCAGATGGCTGCAATGTTCTAACAAATGGCTGGTAATGTGCCTACTCAAGTCCCAATACAAATACCAGTGGTACAACCACAATCTCCTGTTAGGTAGTATGACAAATTGATGAAATATGGGGCTACAGAGTTCAAGGGGACAGTAGATCCTCTAGAGGCTGAACAGTGGTTAGAGAGGATGGATAGGGTGTTCAAGAAGCTACATTGTATAGAGGAGCTCAGATTTGAATACTCAGTATCTTTGCTATAGGGGGATGCTTATGACTGGTGGAAAACCATTCCCCACATTCTGGTAGAACCTGCAGTGCTAACATGGAATAACTTTCTCAGGGAATTCAGACAAAAATATGTCCCTGATGCTTATGTAGACCAGAAGCTACAAGAATTCCTATGTCTAAAACAGGGGAGCAGATCAGTGGCTGAGTATGAAAGGGAATTTTCCCGCCTGAGCCATTATGCAGTAAGTTTACTTGCTACCAGCAGGGAGAGATGCAAGAGGTTTGAAACTGGCTTGAAGCCCAGTATCAGATTACAAGTAGTCGGGTTCAAACACACTAACTTCTTTGAACTTGTTTCTCAAGCCCTAGAGTTGGAAAGAATTGAGTCTGAAGTAGCTCCTGACAAAAAAAAATCAGAGAAGATAGAGAAAGAGGGAAAATCAGTAGAACAGAGTTCCAGTGGTCCTACTGGAAAGAGGAAGAACCATGGGGGACATGGCAGAGGTGGCAAGAAGTTTGGTAGGGGAAGATATTTAGGACAGAAACCTCCACTATCTAGTCAGCAGAGTTCCAGAAGTTCCTACCCTCCCCACCAATGTGAAACTTATGGAAGAAATCATGGTGGGATATGCTACAAGGCTATTGGAGCCTGTTATAACTGTGGAGGCACAGGATACTTTGCCAAGGACTGCACCATTAGTCGCAGAGTTGGGCCACCTCCTACTACTACAGAAGGGTCGATTGAGCCACTGTCACGAGTTCACAAATACCAGCAGAGGTAGAGCGGGGGTAGAGGTAGCCAATGACAGCCAAGGCACAGTAAAACATTCAGAGCAAGACAGTGCTCCAGTCAGAGTCTATGCAATGAAACAGAGAGAAGAGGCAAAGACATCTGATGTTGTGGCTGGTACCTTCTCAACTTTTAATCAAGATGTGTTTGTGTTATTTGATCCGGGTTCTACCCATTCTTATGTGAGTGCTAGCATCATTGATTGCATTGTTGTTCCATATACACAAATGGACTTTGAGGTGCTAATAACAAGCTCGCTAGGACAAGAGGTCAGGGTTAATAAAATATATAGGGATTGTCCTTTGGTGATCCAAGGACACACTTTTCTCTCAGATTTCATTGAAATGCCCTTCAGAGATTATGATATCATCTTGGGCATGGATTGGTTAGCTAGGCATCATGCCATGATTGGTATGAGGGTCAAGAGTCACTTTTGGTCTCCCTCAGTACAGTGATGTGGTAATACATGGGGAGAGGCAATTATTGCCATCAAACATCATTTCGGTTGCACTAGCCAGGAAAATGATCAGAAAGGGGTGTGAAGCCTACTTGGCACATGTGGTAGACACCCAAGTGGGGAGTCCATCATTGAAGGACATCCCTACAGTACATGACTTTTCAGATGTGTTTCCTGATGAATTGCCAGGATTACCTCCGGAAAGAGAAGTGCAGTTTGAAATTAATGTTATGCCTGGTGTGGATCCAATCTCCATAACGCCATACAGAATGGCACCAACAGAGTTGAAGGAGTTGAAGATACAGTTGCAAGAATTACTTGAAAAGGGCTTCATCCACCCTAGTGTGTCACCTTGGGGAGCACCAGTGTTGTTTGTGAAGAAGAAGAATGGTACTCTCTGCTTATGCATTGACTACCGGCAGTTGAATAAGGTGACAATAAAAAACAGATATCCATTTCCTCGCATTGATGATCTGTTTAATCAGTTGAAGGGTGTAGTTGTATTCTCCAAAATTGATTTGCGATCTGGTTATTATCAGTTGAAGGTGCAAGAGCAGAGTATTCCAAAAACTGCTTTCAGAACTCGGTATGGCCACAATGAGTTTCTAGTAATGCCATTCGGGTTGACAAATGCTCCAGCTGCTTTTATGGATCTGATGAACACTATCTTCAGACCATATCTCGATCAATTTGTGGTGGTGTTTATTAATGACATTTTGATATACTCGAGGAATGCAGAGGAGCATGATAGACATCTGCAGATTGTACTGTAGACTTTAAGGGAGAAACAGCTGTACGCCAAATTGTCGAAGTGTGAATTTTGGCTGAAGGAAATCTCCTTTTTGGGACATGTTGTGTCAGCTGAAGGGATCAAGGTAGATTCCAGCAAGGTAGAAGCTATCCTTAATTGGAAACCGCCCAGGAACATCACAGAAATTCGCAGTTTTCTGGGTTTAGCTGGATATTACCGTCGGTTTGTGAAAGGGTTTTCTATGTTATCTTCTCCACTGACCAAGCTACTTCGGAAAGATGTAAAATTTCAGTGGACAGATAAATGTCAGCAAAGTTTTGATGAGTTGAAGAGGTGTTTGAATGAAGCTCCAGTCCTCACTTTACCTACTCCGGGTAAAGAATACACAGTTTATAGTGATGCTTCTCACAATGGGTTAGGCTGTGTACTGATGCAAGATCGAAATGTCATTGCTTATGCATCACGTCAGCTGAAACCGCATGAGAGGAACTACCCAACACATGATCTGGAGCTAGCAGCTATTATTTTTTCTCTGAAGATCTAGAGACACTATTTGTATGGGGAGAAATGCTACATTTACACAGATCACAAGAGCTTGAAGTACTTAGGCACCCAGAAGGAATTGAATTTGAGGCATAGGAGATGGTTAGAACTCATTAAAGACTATGATTGCTTAATAGACTATCAGCCAGGAAAAGCAAATGTGGTGGCTGACGCCTTAAGTTGCAAGACTATGGCAAGTCTTAGAGTTTCTCCTTTGTCCATGGTATATGAGTTGAAAGCACAGCATGCCAGTTTAGAGATTGATGATGAGGGACAGACAGTAGTTGCATGGCATGTACAGCCAGTGTTGATTGATCAGATCAGAATGGCTGCTCAGAGTGATGAAAAATATCCGAAGCTACTGAAAGAAGTACAGCAGGGCAAGAAACCTGAATTCTCTGTGAGTGATGATGGTTTATTACTACATCAGGGTAGATTGTGCGTTCCTAGTGATGTGGAATTGAGACAAATCATTATGAAGGAAGCACATGAGTTTCCTTTTGCTATGCACCCTGGTGGAACTAAAATGTATAGAGGGCTGAAAGAGCATTACTAGTGGATGGGTATGAAGAGAGATATAGCTGAATTTGTTTCCAGATGCCTAACTTGTCAGCGAGTAAAGGCAGAACATCAAGTTCCAGCTGGTTTGTTACACCCTTTGTCAGTACCAGAGTGGAAATGGGAACGAATAACTATGGATTTTGTTACAGGACTTCTAAGGACACAGAGTAGTCATGATGCAGTATGGGTTATAGTTGACAGATTGACCAAGTCTGGTCACTTTTTACCAGTTCAGATGGACTATAGCCTGGAAAGATTGGCCAGATTGTACATATATGAGATTGTAAAATTGCATGGAGTGCCAGTATCAATTGTATCTGACAGAGATCCTAGGTTCACATCTAGATTCTGGGGTAGTCTTCAAAGAGCCCTAGGAACCAGATTGAACTTCAGCACAGCATTCCACCCACAGATAGATGGTCAGTCTGAGAGGGTTATTCAGATATTGGAGGATATGCTACGGGCTTGTGTGATTGAGTTTGAAGGTAGTTGGGATACACACTTGCCTTTGATTGAGTTTGCTTATAACAATAGCTATCAATCAAGCATTGGGATGCCTCCATATGAAGCTTTGTATGGCAAAAAGTGTAGAACTCCCTTATGTTGGGATGAAGTAGGTGAAAGGAAGATGATTGGGCCAGAAATTGTTCAGCAGACAGAGGAAAAGATCAGATTGATCAGAGATAGACTCAAGGCTGCATCAGACCATCAGAAGTCCTATGTTGATCTGAAGAGAAGAGATATTGAATATGCAGTGGGTGATAAAGTATTCCTCAAAGTTTCTCCTTGGAAGAGGATTATGAGATTTGGCAGAAAGGGGAAACTGAGTCCTCGTTTTATCGGACCATATCAAGTTCTGGAAAGAGTGGGTCCTTTGGCATATCGGTTGGCATTACCTCCAGAGCTAGCAAGGATACACAGTGTCTTCCATGTGTCCATGTTAAGGAGGTATAGATCTGACCCATCTCATGTACTATCAGTTGAAGAGATTGAGGTAAATCCAGACCTCTCATATAAGGAAGAACCCATAAAAATTCTGCCTTATGAGGTGAAGCAGCTGAGGAATAAATAGATACACCTGGTTAAAGTGCTGTGGAACCATCATTCAGGCCAGGAAGCTACTTGGGAACGTGAAGAGGATATGAGGAGACAGCACCCACAGCTGTTCAGAGACTAATGCCAGGTAAAATTTCGAGACGAAATTTATTAAAGGGGGGGAGAATTGTAACACCCCTATGTTCGGTAGTGCGTTCTACTATTCCGGTGACCAGTGTTGTCCGGACAGCTAGGATGCCTAGAATTACACTTCGATATGTGTGAGGAGACATAAAATAATGAAATACGTGAAAAGAAAATACAAGAAAAACAAAGGAAAAATAATAGTAAAGAAATGCAATCAAGTTAAGCGAGCCGAGAACCCTAGCGATGGGTGACCGCACCAGGAAGTCACGGCGTGGACCGTTGACTAGCCCTGGACCGCTTGGAACCCTGGAAAATATTTTTAAGACTCAAATAAAAATTATTGAAGTATAAATATCATTAGAAATATCAAAGAAAAAAAATAAATAATTAGTACAAAGAAAAGTGAGAAATCGAAAAACGGACAAAACCCGGTGTTACCGAAAAATCGGGAATGCAACCTGAACAGGGGCATTGTGGTCATTTGACATCCCGAGTTGTCTTTGACCTAAATGTCCATTAAAAATAAATAATATTACACTTGGAAAATATAATGAAAAATTAAATTTGGGGTACCTAATGTAAATAGCCAAAAGTGGAGAGTAAATGGAGTAATTAACACATTTAAAACATATAATATACTTTAATTGGTGAGTGGACCACTATGGAGTAAATTAAACACAAAAAGGGCAAGTGTAAATCCACTACACAATCTACAAACTTCATCTTCTCCATTTCTTTCACACATGCCGAAATAAACTCCCTAAAAACCTCCATGGCCGAAACTTGAAGGAACCTCATCCTCTTCTCCATTTTCACCTCCAAACACCAAAGCTTCTTCATTAATTTTGATCCCCACCTCACAAGGAAGAAGTAGATACCAAAATCAAGAAGTTTAGTGAAGATTTAGCAAGTCCCAACAATAGGTAAGTTTGAGTTTTTTATTATTGCTTTGTTAAAGTTTGTAAGGATGTTATGGGTGTTTGATTTATGGAGAAATTTTTGAGGTTTGATGTTGAATGGGAGTGTGTACTTTTGGCAGCCATGGAAACACCTTGAAGGCAGTTTATTTGTGCTTGTAAATGGTGAATTAAATGATTGATTAAATGTATATTGTGTAAGAAATTATTTGGGTGATGTATACTTAGTATATGTAAATGTAAAATGAAATTTAAAGCTTGGAAAGTAATGGAATGTAAGTGTACCATTGTGGCAGTTTGCTAACTCTTGAGGAATGCTGTAATTCATGCTTGGTTTATGGAATAATGATGTTAAAATGTGTTGGTTGTTATGGAAGTTTGAGTGCATGTATGATGGTGTGAAGTTGGATATGTAAATGAGCATGAATTGGTGATTGAATTGTTGTAAATTGAGTTGGACAAATTCTGCACTTATTGGTGCACATTGAATGTAACTTTAAGCTGCCAAAATGACCTATAATATGTTGTAAATTATGTTTAGGTTGTGGTACAACCAGAATTGGTTTGAATGTTGAGTTTGGTGAGTGTTAAAAGTGATGCTTGATATGTATGCAAGAATTTCAATAAGGCAGTTTGAGTTTTAGGCCTAGAACTTTAAGTGTGTGGCTCCAATTGGTATGAGACCAATTGGAGGTGAAACTAGGCACAAAATGTGCCAACTTTCATGAAGAAAGCTTGCTAAAATTCTGCTTGCAAGGTAGCTTGAAAAATGACCAAATCCGGATTAAGTGCATTGAGGCCTGAAAATTGACCATTTGGGCAGCAGTTAGTTTTTAGGCCATAACTCACTCAAAACAGGTCCAATTGACCTGAAATTTTGACCATGAATAGTTAAGACCCACATCTACAAGTCTTATGAAGGCACCAAAGCCCAGAAATGACCATAAGCAAGTCAAACATCTTGCACAAGTTCGGGTCCAAAAACTGGCCGAACCTAAAATGACCTAAAGTGACCTAAAATGACCAATTTTGATGCAATTTGACCAGCAATAGTAAAATGACCATAACTTGGTCTACATAACTCAGAATGACCTGAAATTTTGCCCCGTGTTCCATAAGACATCGATCTACAAGTTTTTAGTTTTCAACGAAACCCGAAAACCGAGGGAACTAGGTCGTCTTGCTAGGTCAAACTAGTATCCCGGAATCCAGCAAATTGCAAGAAAACGCAAAATACATAGAAATGAATTTGGTAACATGTACCAACCCTAAAATACTATCGAATGTGACATATTAATAACATTAAAACCTAATTTACCTAGAATGCCTCGAGGGTCGACATATTAGGTTGACTAAGCAAATATTAGAATTCAGTGAATTACTTATCAACCATTATCGTTAGAGACAGTTTGATTAAGTACTGAAACACTTCAAATTGTGTTTCTCAGTTAGCAAATACTCAGGGAAAGGGAAGGAAACACTGAGTCCAGATCAGGAGACAGTTATCAGAGGTTTGTGCACAACAGCTATTTCTTTTGAATTATTTTCAATTGAAATAAATTATGACTATTTGTATATTATTGTTTTAAATTGTGAAACTGTGAAAAATTGTTTGAATGATATTTGATGGATACTTATTGATTAAAAGGCACTGTAAATGGTTTGAAACCACAGCTATCATGTATATTGATTGTATTCCTCGCTAGCTTGTCTAGTAAGATGAATTGAATTCCCTCTCTGGCTGAAGTGTTGAGGTACGTGCCTATTGAGGACGAATAGAATGAGTACTCATATTTTTGCTAGCTAGCTATGTTATTTCTCATTAGCCATCGGCTTGTGGGATGAATTGAACTTTGGAATATGATTTTAAGCTGTGTGTGATTTATTGATACGTATTATAAGATTGTGAAATGGAATTTAAATTCTTATTGACATTCACTGTCTTCTGAATTTAACTATGTTTTGATTTCTGAGATTTATTGTGATATTGTGTTAAATTCCTTATGATATTCATTGTCTTGAATTTAACTATGGTTTTAAGTATCCACTATTTAAATGATTTATGAATTGTGATTTAAAATTGTATTTAGTTAATGTTGTGCACCACTGAGACATTGTCTCAGCGATAGCTTTTTTTATTGTTGTTGCAGGCAGACAGACGGACAGGGCAGCAGACTAGGCTGCTAGTACATCCAGTGAGAGATTATCGGGTATAATGAGTATACCACATTTGCATTTTGTACTGTAATGTATGACCACTGTTTGTATATATTGGTTTTGGTTTTGAGCAGTTGTAAATTCAAATTGTACATTGAAGTTGTAAAATAATTATGAGTTATTTTGGCTTGTAAAAGTTATAGTATATTTATTGTATCTCAGTCTTTGAAAAATTACTGTGGATTTGAGTTGAGAAATATGTTGTGTTGAGAAATATGTTAGAGTTGAGATTTGGAAATATATTGAAGTGTTTTTTTTACAGGTTTTCTGAAGAAATGTTTTATCCAAAATACAGATGGCACTCTGCCAAAATTTTTATAGAAATTACTAATAGTCCAAATGATTTAGCTGTTTCACTTCAGTTCACAAAGGTTTTTAACACCTGTAAATAGTGCTCACCACTGTAAAAGAAGTAAGAAAAGTTATTAAAATCCCTTGTAGTGTATTTAATGGGTTATCAGTAGACGGAGTTGGTAATTCATTAGGTATACTACAGGATCATGTTATGCCTGACAGAGGGGTAGGGTGTGACAGTATCTTCCATCCATACTTAGATCGGTTCATAATGGTCTTCATTGATGACATCCTGGTGTATTCCAAGGATAAAACAAAACATAATGAGCATTTAAGAATTGTTCTGCAGATTCTAAAAGAGAAGAAACTGTATGCTAAATTGTCCATGTGTGAGTTCTGGTTGAATGAGATTGCATTCCTTGGACATGTAGTATCAGCTGAAGGGATTAGAATGGATCCCAAGAAGATTGAAGTAGTGATGGAATGGAAGCCTCCCAGAAATCCAACTAAGATCAGAAGTTTCTTGGGGTTAGCTGGATATTATAGAAGATTTGTAAAGGGATTTTCCCTGATAGCTGCTCCAATGACCAAATTACCACACAAGAATATGAAATTTGACTGGAATGACAAGAGTCAAGCCAGTTTTGAGAGGTTAAAGGCTATGTTGACAGAGGCACCAGTGTTAACATAGCCAGTATCAGGAAACGACTTTGTAGTCTACCATGATGCCTCACACAATGGGTTAGGGTGTGTACTCATGCAAGAAGGGAAAGTGGTCGCATATGCTTCCAGGCAGTTAAGGGCATATGAAAAGAATTGCCCTACTCATGATTTAGAGTTAGCAGCAATTATCTTTGCATTGAAGATATGGAGGCATTACTTGTATGGAGAAAAATGCTACATATACACAGACCATAAGAGTCTGAAGTATCTGCCAACCCAAAAGAAACTTAATTTGAGATAGAGGCGATGGATTGAATTC
Organism: Hevea brasiliensis; assembly: GCF_030052815.1. Lineage (NCBI taxonomy): Eukaryota > Viridiplantae > Streptophyta > Magnoliopsida > Malpighiales > Euphorbiaceae > Hevea > Hevea brasiliensis. The sequence goes on from NC_079500.1 coordinate 62,704,764, forward strand.
CTGAAAGATTATGATTGTGTGATTGACTACCACCCTGGGAAGGCAAGCGTAGTTGCTGATGCCTTAAGCAGAAAATCTATTGTAGCATTAAGATCTCTAAATGCCCAATTGTCCTTAACTCATGATGGAGTTATTTTGGCTAAGTTGCAAGTGAAGCCGAATCTGTTACAACAGATACAGGATGGGCAGAAGACAGATGAGAAATTAATGGCTGTTATGGGCAAAATCACTAAGGGGAAGGAAACTGAATATGAAGTGAAAGAAAATGGGTGCTCAGATTTATAAAGAAAGAGTGTGTGTTCCAGATGATAAAGAATTGAAAACCAGTATTCTGAGAGAAGCACATAACAGTGTGTATGCTATGCACCCAGGAAGCACAAAAATGTACCATGACCTGAAACTCCGATACTGGTGGCCAGGTATGAAGAAGGACATAGTTGATTATGTAACTAGATGCTTGACATGTCAGCAAGTCAAAGCAGAACATCAAGTTCCATCAGGTTTGTTACAGCCCATAAACATACCTGAATGGAAATGGGACCGAGTCACTATAGACTTTGTCAGTGGTCTACCTCTCACTCAGAAGAAGCATGATGCAATATGGGTGATTATGGATAGGTTGACCAAATCAGCACATTTTCTGCCAGTCAGAACTGACTACTCACTGGAAAAGCTAGCAAAATTGTACATCAGTAAGATAGTTAGACTACATGGAGTTCCATTTTCCATTATATTTGATAGAGACCCGAGGTTTACATCTAGATTTTTGAAGAAATTACAAGAATCCTTGGGCACACAACTCCATTTTAGTACAGCTTTTCATCCTCAAACGGATGGACAATCAGAAAGAATAATCCAAGCAAATTTTAAAACTCAATGAGTTATTGTAAACAATAATTGAAATGATAATGATAATAATAACTAAACATATGTGATAGGTCCTCAAGGATATGCTGAGAAGTTGTGTTATTGAGTTTTAGGGAAGTTAGGACAGATACCTTCCACTGGTAGAATTTGCATAAAACAATAGCTATCAACCTAGCATACAAATGTCACCCTATGAAGCACTGTATGGGAGAAAATGCAAAACACCTGTATGTTGGACTGAGTTGGGTGAAGATAAGCTAGTGGGGCCAGACTTGATAAAACAGACAGAGGAAAAGGTGAAACTGATAAAGGCCAATTTGAAAGTTGCCTAAGACTGACAGAAATCTTATGCTGACTTGAGGTGAAAAGACATTGAGTATGAAGTTGGCAAGAAGGTATTTCTCAAAGTATCACCGTGGAAGAAAGTGTTGAGATTCGGGAAAAAGGGAAAATTAAGCTCTAGGTTTATTGGCCCATATGAAGTTATTGAACGTGTGGGACCAGTAGCCTACAGATTAGCCTTACCACCTGAGCTAGACAAGCTACATAATGTGTTCCATGTCTCGATGCTCAGAAGATACAGATCAGATCCTTCACATGTCATCTCAACAGAAGAAATTGTGGTACAACCTGACCTGACATATGAAGAAGAACCAATTAAAATCTTGGCACGAGAGGTAAAAGCGCTCAGAAACAAAACAATTCCACTAGTGAAAATCCTATGGAGACACCACAACAAGAAGAGGCAACAAGGGAGAGCGAGGAGACAATGAGACAACAGTTCCCCCAGCTCTTCACATCAGGTAAATTTCGAGGATGAAATTTTTTATTTAGAGGGGAAGAGTTGTAACATTCCCATTGTATGTGTTCTCAGACGCTCTGCTCCAGTACAAATATCACCCAGTAAGTCAAGATGTCTGGAACTACACTTCGGTGATAGTGAACAGACATATAATGATGAAATAAATAAAAAGAAAATACAAGAAAAATCAAAGAAAAGTGAAAGAGAGAAAATGAAGCTAAGTTAAACGAGCCGGCACCGCAGCGATGGGTGACTACACCGTGAAGGCCGTTATCGACCCCAGGACCGCGGGGAACCCTCGGAATTTAATTTTGAGACATAAATAAAGGTTTATTGAAATGTAATTGACACTAGAAATATCAAAGAAAAATTAATAAAATAGTATAAAGAAAAATGAAAAATAGAGAAACAGATAAAAATCGGTATTATCGAAAAATCTGGAATATAACCCGAAGTGGGGTATTTTGGTCATTTGACACCTAAAGTTGCCTTTTGACCTCAATGTCCATTAAAAATAAATGATATTGCACTTAGAAAATTTCATGAAAAATTAAAATAGGATACAATGTATAAATCGTAAAAGAATGGAGCTAAATGAGCAAATAAGGAAACTTTAACTAATTAAACATTAAAAAGAACATAGTGCTCCACTAACTTGGATATTGGGACACTTATCTAAGCCTTGGGACAGCAGATAGCACTCATTATCATCTTCTTCTTCATCCCACTTCACCTTGCCAAAATGAATTTCACCATGGAAATCACCATGGCCGCCCCACATGCAACCTCCATGGGTGCATCATCAAGCCACCATTTCTACTTGGTTCCTTCATTAAAGCTTGCCTACTTACCTTGGGGAAGATATTGGCAACAAGAAAAATAAGATTTTGTGAAGTTTTGATAAGCTTCAAAAGTGGTAAGTGTCCAAAACGTCTCCCTTGCTTTAGTAAACCTTGTGGGTTGAGGTGAGTATTTTAGTGAAGAGAAATAAAGAAAATCTTGAGAAATGAAATGGTCCATTTTAGGCAGCCATGATTATGTGTTGTATTTGAGTTTTTCTTACCTCTAATGGATGGAAATTATGGTTGATTAACTCAAATGGAGGATGTAGTAATTTAAAATCTAAGTATGTGCATGTAGTACTTGAATTAAGGGTGTGAAATGGAACCTTAATGCTTTCGGTAAACTGCCATGTTTGACAGCTTATTAAATCATGAATTTGTGTGTGAATATGTAGTTTATTAATGAAATATGCTAATGTTAAATTGTGGGCAGCATGTGCAAGTGATATTGAAGTATGATTATGTTGAAGTGTATGTGTAATATTGACATTGAGATATGTTGAATTTTGGTGGAAGTGAATGTTGAACTTAATGGTGAATTGTGTGCATTGAGCACTTGAATGTTCTACCCAAAATTGTTGCTAGAATTGTGTACAATATATATATGGAAGTATCATTGATTGAATATTGAAGTAATGAGGAGGAGAAGGAATATCAAATTGGAAGTGTATGTGCTTTGTGCAGGTTGTGTATTAAAGGCAATACATAAATTAAGTCATAAGTGCCGAACTGTGAACCCAATTGGTATGAGGTCAATGGGGGGGGTGGAACTAGACACCAAATAGACCAACTTTCATGTAGAAATGTTACCAAAATTCTGCCTAGAAACTGACCTTAAAAATGACCAAATCCGGAATAGCAACCTTGCAACCTAGATTTTTGACAATATAAACAGTAATCATTAGGATGACCATAACTCACTCAAAACAGGACCAATTGACCTGAAATTTTTACCATGGATATCATATATATAGAGCTACATTTCTTATGAAGACACCAAAGCCCAGAAATGACCAGAACCAAGTCAAATAGCTTGCACAAGTTCGGGTACCAAAACAGCAAGGACTAAAAGTGACCTAAAATTGACCAAATTTTGCACTAAAGGTGCAATCTGTCCAGCTTTAGTAAATTGACCATATCTTGGTCTATACAACTCGGAATGACCTGAAATTTTGCCCTGCGTCCAATAAGACATAGAGCTACAATTTTGCTTCTTTGACCAGAAGCTAAAAACCAAGAGAAATAGAACTTTAAGCTAGACAAATCTAGCACACCAAAAATTGAGAATTTGACATTTACATACAATGATGCTTGAACCAATTTGGCAATGAATGCCAACTTGTAAAAATGGTAAATTGCACTATATTGGCCGGATATTGAATTACAATTTGTGATATGTTGATGCTAGAAACAACTTATTTATAGTACCCAAAAAGGTCAACATATGCATTGACTTATGAATTACATAATAGTTAGTAAACTCTAAAAATTGAAGAATTAAACAATTAATTTATAATGTGCCCTAGTTTGCCTAGTTGACTAGTTTGGATAGGTTGGCATGCCAATAGGATTCTAACAGCTGTTCTGTAAATAGCTTCATGCCAAACTGTGTTTTTACGACTTATTATGCCGCACTGTGACTTTAATAGCCTACGGCTATACATATTGTGTATTTATTATTGGCTTATCGCCAGATTGACTATATGGCTTTTTAGCCATGCTATTTGCACACCGGGAGACACTTTGTGACCGATGGTGTGACGACTCGAGGTACTAGGTACCCAGTGCCAGTATATCCATTTATCCAGTCTGGTCAGTATATAGGCTACACGGGTAGTAATTCAAGTACTATTAAATTCAAATAGCTAAATCCAGTCTACTGACATACAGCACTACCAAAATTTAGCAAATATTGAAATGTTAGCAAATAAAGTTAGAATTAACAATTTTAAAGAATACTAATGTCATAAATTCATTTACTTTATTTTAGTGTATATTTCTTTGTATTTGGACCACTAAGCAAAATTGCTTAGCGCATTGCTTTTGTAACACATAGGTATTAGAGACACAGCTGGGGAGCCCAGTAGACCTATGACCGAGTGAGACATCTATAACATCCTCACTTTAGCTAGTCTGTACAGTCTACTATTCCAGTGACTAGTGTCAGTCCGGACAGCTAGAACGTCCGGAAAAATATTTAAACAAAAGTGAGGAACCATAATTAACTCAAATATTAATAAGAAAAATTTAGCAATAATTTTAGAAATAAGATACAACCAAGTTAAATGAGCCGGTGCCCTAGCGATGGGTAACCTAGTGAGAAGTTGCGGTTCTCGCAACTAGGAGCCCTAGACCTGGGGGAAAAATTATAAAATAATTTTTGGGACTCCAAAAAAGGGTTATTGAGGTTCTTATGGCATTAGAATGCCAAGAAAATACTTAGAAAAAATTTTCAATCGGTACAGACAATTATGGCCCGTTAAGCCAAACGGAGGGCATTTTGGTCATTTCATCTTCAGAGATGATTTTTGACCAACTTGTCCAGTTAAATAAATAATTTATATAACATAAAATATGAATAAATGTTGTTATAAATTTAATTTCAATTAAATAGACAAGAAATGAAGAGAAAATAAAGAAAAATGGACTTATGACATCATAATGATGTCATGAAAGTTCTCCCACCCAACCCAATGTTGACACATGGCATAACTTTATTTAAAAGAGACAAATGGGCTGAAAAGTGAGAGAAAAACCAGATTTCTCATTTCTTCTTTCTTCCTTGCCGTAAGCCTCCACCATAGCCACCATTTTCAAGCTTTTTCAAGCTTGATTTCACCAACTTCTACCCAACTAAACCCTAAACTCCCAACACAAAAAAGTGTTCTTGCATCTTGGAGATTCTTGTGGAAGCAAAAAGAAAAGGAAAACAAGAATTTGAGCAAGAGGGAAATTCACTCCATTAGAGGTTAGTGACTTAAATTAGATTTTCTCTTTAAATTCATGTTGAAGGAGCATGATTGAGTGTAAAAGTGCAAAGAAATTTAATAAATATCATGTGTATGCCCATCCTATAATTTTGGCAGCCATGTATGTGGTAAGTTTTTTATGATTTTCATGGAGCTAAAATGGTAATAGGGCTGCCTTAACAATAGTCTCTCAAGTAAAATGATGAAATGCTAGTTAAATGCAAGATTGGAGATGATAGGGTTAGGGTTTGAGTATAAAATAAAGACTTTGAACATGCAATGGTGAAAGCGAATTTTAATGGTCAATTAGTGACCATTTAGTGATGTGTAAACAAGAAATGAAGTGGTTTGTGTAGTGGGAATTGAGATTACTGTGGCTACCCTTGGTGACCTGTAGAATTGGACTTGAGTCCAGCTGGTTTTGGCAGCAATAAATTGAATTATAGAGGTCCAATTGGTGCAAGACCAATTAGACATGAAACTAGACACATAATGGCACAACTTTGGTAAAGAAACCATGCTCATAAAACCAAACCAAGTTGACCATAAGTTTACCCTAATCCGGGTGACCTGCAATCTGCCTGGGCAAAATGGCCAAATGAACAGTGTTTGGTCATTTGGCCATAAATCAATGTAGAAAGGTCCAATTGAGCTGAAATTTTACCAGCAACAAGCTGAGATATAGACCAACGACTTTCATGAAGAAACCTGACCAAATTATGACCAAAACCTAGTCAAATTGCCAACCAAACTTAGGTTACCAAATCTGGCAGAACCAGTTTTGCCCAGAATTTTGGAATCTGTCCAATCCGGCCAGTTATGGTGTTTAGGCCATAACTTGAGCTACAAAACTCCAAATGGAGTGATTCAGAAAAAGAAATTTAACTAGACAAAATAAGGAACAACTTTCATGTTGATCATTTTTCCAAATTCCCACTGCAAAAATGACTAATGGAACAGTAACCCAAAGCTTGAAAACTGAAAATTCTGTCCAATTCACATTAAGCTTAGAGATGGTATTGGCAACCAATACCAACACGTTTAAAATGCAAAATGTGGTATGTTGATGATATTTAAACTAATTTACCTATTGCCAATGCAAAAGTCAACATTTTGGTTGACCAATGAAATGAATAATAATCATAAAAATTCAATTTCAAAGAATTACATAAATGAAAAGTGTTAAATGCCCTAGTAGGCCTAATGTGATTGGTTTGGATAGGTTGGCATGCCAATAGGGTTTTGTTAGCAGTACTGCATATGGCTTCATGCCATTCTGTATTTCATGGCTTTCCATGCCATTCTGTGACATAATAGCCTTTGGCTATGATATTGAGTTGTTATACTTGGGTTTAATCCCCGATAATTATTACAGCTTATTAGATGTTTCGTTGCACACCGGGAGACACAATGTGACCGATGGTGTGATGGTCCGAGGTACTTAGTACCCAGTACCTGTTTACCCATTTATCCGGTCCAGTCAACTAGTATAGGTTACTCGGGCAATATTAATAAATCTTACCAAACTTTAATCGAATAATATTACAATAAATATTTGAAATTAAGTCTACCAAAAAATGTAAACATACATTCTGCACACATGTTTTTATTTTATTTTATTTTATTTTATTTTATTTTATATTGTCACCACTAAGCAGAATTGCTTAGCGCGTCGCTTTTGCCACGCATAGGTACTGGAGACATAGCTGGGGAGTCCAGCAGACCTCATACAGGGTGAGTTTTCAGATCTGCACTCAGAGTTCAAAGTCACCTGACAATTGCAGTGCATTGGTAGGACATTAGGCTACCTAAGTCTTTTGTATTTGTAAACTTTTGTTATGTATATTATAAACTCATGTAATCATATTTTTGCTATAATTACCCATGAGCTGTGTTCAGAAATAAATATGAGTATTTCTTATTGAATTGGGTGTGATATGAGATGAATGTGAATTTTGAGATACTGAATTGATTTGAGAAATTGTTGAAAAATGTTGGTGGTTGACTGAGATTGAGATTATAATTATATTGGAAGTGTTTTTAAACAGGTTCAAAAGAACTGCTTTCTAATTTTTAGTCGGCACTCTGCCGGATTTTCTACAAAATTTGCGAAAAAATTTAGATTTATCAAAAATTATAAATAAATGAATAAAAAGGGATTAATTGAAATTGAAACATGAATTGGTGTTCCGACACACTGAGTGGCATAACTTGCTCGGCTACACTGTAGATGGGTAAGGAGTGTCACAACATCGGATCTACACAGGAGTCCAAAGTCATCTGCACTGCATTGCATACATGGTAGGACTTAGAATATCTTATATTTTGTACTTTTGTTGTATTTTTGAAATTCGGCCTTGTATTCTGTAATGTTATGAAAGCTCTAAAGTTTGTAATATTTTTCACATATTAAATAACATGGAGATTTTCTGGATTTATTTAAATTATTATGGACTGTATTATAGAACTGTTTAATGACTGTAAAAGTCTATTGACTTTACTGAGAAATAGAGACTGTGAAATATTTGAGATTCTGATATTATCATATTAAATTGTTTTCAACAGGTTTGGAAGGATAGTTTGTTCGAAATACAGACGGCACCTTGCCAAATTTTTATTACCATGTTTGAAACACTGATTTTATCAAAGTATGAAAATAGGATCAGCATGATATGAATATTACATAAAAGACTTCTTAAAATCAAATTAAGTTCAGGAAATGAAATAATCACAGACTAGGTGTTTCGGCGCACCGTGTAGCACGCCTTTCTCGGCTATATTATAGACAGGTGAGGGGTGTTATAGAATGGCTCTAGTGCTAGTGGGAGATTGTTAGTAGTATGCCCTCAAGCATATCATTTTGTATGTATCCTGTACAAATTATATTAACAAAAGGCAATTTCACTTTTCCTTTTACATAATATATTTATGTGTAATAGAAAAGGTCCATTGATATTTTGTTAGAAATTCTATTCTTAAGTTGTTAAGAATATGAGTGACAGTATTTCTAGCACAAAGTATCATAAATAGGTTCACAATTAAGGATACTTCACACAGGACATGACTTATCCAGAAAGATTGTAATCATGTTTGTTCCCAAGGTATTTATATGAGATATAAATAAGATGGAGTGGTGAGTCTCATGCCACATAACAAAAATGATAGGCACTTATACATGATAAGTAGGCCGAACCAGTGATGCATATGACAAGCACATAGAGTTAACTCTTATCAATGCATGTCATATATCATATCAGTACTTATAATCTTTAGACCTGAGATAATATAGTTATCTTGTATATAGGTGGTTTGAGTTTGATACTGCTTTCATACTTGTGCTGTGTATGGGTATATGGGCATGTGTTGGCTCCTACTAGTTATATATGGAGATAAGTGTTAATCAAGATGGAATCTATTGCCCTAAGTAAATAGGGATAAAATCCTATGTTCATTTAATTGTTCTTGATGTTTCAAGTTCCTGGCCAGGACAGACAGATTTAGTCAAAAAGAAGTTTCTGATAAGAAAATCTAATTAATCAAGAACTGGAATTAAAAGAGAACATAATGTTCATAGCAAATGGGGTTTAACATTAACCATGACTCTAGCTCGAATTGGGATTTTATAACAGAGAGATTATAGTGCATGGTAGCATATGACTATAGGTTCATTTAAGGTATTCCTTGTTACTGATTGGGTGGCTATGGCACGCTATACTAGGTGTCAACCACGGTCAATGAGATACCTAAAATGATTTAGAGAAATCATTTATGGTAAGAAAGAGTTCTGATGATTAAGAGTTAATATCATATCTCATTGCCAATTAGTGATGGGCCTAGTGAGTCACACACATACACAAGTTAATCACCAAATTGAATGTGATTTAATTGATTAATTAAAGAGTTTAATTAATTAATTAAATAGGTTTGGTTTGCAATAAGATTACAAAGTCCCTAGCATGGCTTGAAATCAAATCTAGGTTATTGGATATATAGTAAAAGTTAAATTTATATTTAAAGTGTTTAAATATGAATTTAATTATGAGAAATTAATTAATGGAGATTAATTAATTAATTTATATTTGATATAAATTGATTAGAAGAGGAGAAATAATGATTTTAGGTTGAGAACTCAAAATTACAACATAATAGTAATTTGGTCATTTCACATGGTAACATGTGGCACCATGAGATGGTGACACATGGCATCATATAAGTTTGCCATTTGTCTTCCTTTCATATAAGGTGATCAAAGTCAAGATTAAGTCTAGCTTTGACACTTGGCTTAATGTGATTAAGTCAATTAAAAATAAGATGCAATGTGGTGGTGATATGTAGCAAAGGGTTTAAGTGATTATTTGACCTAATTATAAAAGGGAAAAGAAAAGAAGAAACCAAAAAAACTCTCTTGTCTCTCAAAAGTGGCGGCACCTCTCTCCCATCTCCTCTTCTTGCTTTCTTCAGTAATTCAAAGAGAAATCATTCATTCCCTTTGAATTAAAATTGCTAGAAATTGTTTCTAGTGTCCTATACATACATATAACCTCTCTAAAAGTAAAACCCCAAATTATAATTGGTTGGCAAGGCTTGAGAAGCAAAATTGGGGGTTGCCCATTGGTAATCTTAGTGTGGACAACCTAGAGGGACAACACTTGGGGTTCTAAGAGCTTCCTAAAGGTGTCAATTGCATCCATATTGCATCAAAGAGGTTAATGCCCAAATTTCTCTTTCAAATTAGCGTTTAAATGAGTTAATTTGTTAATTCACAATCTTAAATGACAAATGAAGATACTAATACATATTAAAAGTGTTTTAATATGCAATTGGGCATTGAAATTAATTAGGCACATAAGAGATGTGGCATGATGCATGAAACCCTAGAAAAAAAATTTGAAATTCAATGCTCCAATGCACCAATTTCTATGCTTCCGCTCCTTCAGGTAGTGCAACCAGCTATGATGAATTGGGATTTCTTTTTTGCAGAGTTCAGAAAGAAGTACATCAACCATATTTACTTGGAGGACAGGAGGAGAGAGTTTATTGCTCTGAGGCAGAGACAATTAACAGTGGCTGAATATGAGCGAAAATTTGTTCGGCTGAGTAGTTACGCCAGGGAGATCATTTCCTCAGAAGCAAAGAGATGCAAGAGGTTTGAGGAAGGCCTCAATGATAGCATCAGACTTCAAATTACGGCATTGCAACATACAGATTTCACTTAGCTTGTGGCAATAGTTGTGAATGTGGAGAGAGTTTGAGCTAGTGAGTAGAGTAGGAGGGGTGAACAGTAGAAGAGAGGCTTTGGCCTATCTTTTATAGTATGCCATAGAGCATATCATTTATTATGCATCTTGTACATGTTTTATTAATAAAATGCATTTTCACTTTTCCATTTACATAATATATTTATGTGTAATAGAAAAGGTCCATTGATATTTTGTTAGAAATTCTATTCTTAACTTGTTAAGAATATGAGTGATAGTATTTCTAGCACAAAGTATCATCAATTGATTAACAATCGAGGATACTTCACAATAAGGACATGACTTATCCAGAAAGATTGTAATCATGTTTGTTCCTAAGTTATTTACATAAGATATAAATAAGATGGAATGGTGAGTCTCATGCCATATAACAAACATGGTAGGCACTTATGCATGATAAGTAGGCCGAACCAGTGACATTTATGACAAGCACATAAAGTTTACTCTTGTCAATGTATTGTCATAAATCATATCAGTGCATATAATCTTTAGACCTGAGATAGCACTGTTATCTTGTATATAGGTGGTTTGAGTTTGATACTGCTTTTATACTTGTACTGTGTATGGGTATATGGGCATGTGTTATCTCCTACTAGTTATATATGGAGGTAGGTGTTGATCAAGATGGAATTTGTTACCCTAAGTAAATAGGGATAAAATCCTATGTTCATTTAATTGTTCTTGATGTTTCAATTTCCTAGCCAGGACAGATAGATTTAATCAGAAAAGAGTTTCTGATGAAAAAAATCTTTTTAATCAAGAACTAGAATTAAAAGAGAACATAATATTCATAGCAAATGGGGTTTGACATAAACCATGACTCCAGCTCGAATTGTGATTTTGTAACAGAGAGATTCTAGTGCATGGTAACATATGATTATAGGTTCATTTAAGATTGTAACACCCCTACATTCGGTAGTGCGTTCTACTGTTTCGGTGATCAGTGTATGTCCGAACAGCTATAATGCCTAGAATTATACATAAATATTAGTGAGGAGATATGAAATAATGAAATACAATAGAGGAAAATACAAGAAAAATGAAGGAAAAATAATAGCAATGAAATGTAACTAAGTTAAACAAGCCAAAAACCGTAGCGATGGGTGACCCCACTGGGAAGTTGCGGCGTGGACCGTTGACTAGCTCTGGACTGCGGGGAACCCTGGAAAATATTTTTAAGACTTAAATAAACATCTATTGAAGTGTAATTGATGTAACATCCCTATGTTCAGTAGTGCATTCTACTGTTCCGGTGACAGTGTCTATCCGGACAGTTAGGATGCTTGGAATTATATTTAAATGTTAGTGAGGAGACATAAAATAATGAAATACAAGAAAGGAAAATATAAGAAAAATAAAGGAAAAATGATAGCAATGAAATGTAACTAAGTTAAACGAGCCAAAAACCATAGCGATGGGTGACCGTACCGGAAAGTTACGGCGTAGACTGTTAACTAGCTCTGGACTGTGGGGAACCCTAGAAAATATTTTTGAGACTTAAATGAACATCTATCAAAGTATAAATGTCATTAGAAATATCAAAGAAAAGTTAATTAATTAATTAGTACAAAGAAAAATGAGAAATCGAGAAAACGACAAAACTTGGTATTATCGAAAAATCGGGAATGCAACCCGAATAGGGGCATTGTGGTCATTTGACATCTCGAGTTGCCTTTTGACCTAAATTTTCATTAAAAATAAATGATATTACACTTTGAAAATGTCATGAAAAATTAAAAGGAGATACATTATGTAAATAGTGAAAGTATGGTGGCCAAATTGCAAAAATTGGAAACTTTAAATAAATAACCATTAAATTATTCTTAAGTGCTCCACTAACTCTCATCTTGAGCGACCTATATAAGTAATTGGGATAGATTGTTCCACTAAACCATCTCATTTTCTTCAAGCTTTCATCCATGGCCGAAATGAAATCCTCCCAAATTCACCATGGCCGTTTCATGCATGAGCTCAAGTTCTCCATGATCAAGCCATTATTTCTTCAAGCTTCCTTCATGAAAAATCATCCTTACACCATGGGCAACCTATAGGCAGCAAAAAGGAGAGGAAATTTCAAGGATTTTTCAAGCTCAAGTTGAGGTTAGTGCTTAATCTTTCCATTTTCCTTCAATAATCCTTGTGTTGAGCTTTAGATAAGTTTAATTGCTAAGAAAAATTGAGGAAATGATGAGTACTGGTGAACCTTAATTTTGGCAGCCATGGAAATGCAGGGTTAATGACTTATTCTTATATGTATTTGATGGGAATTAAGGTTGATTAACTCAAATAAAAGTTGAAGTAGGTTAATGTCCAAGTATGTGCATGTTTGTGCTTGAATTAAGGGTTTGAAATGGGACCTTGATGCTTTGGCAAACTGCCATGTTTGGCAGCCTATAATATCATGAATTTGTGTGTGAATATGAAGTTTATTAATAAAATATGATAGTGTTAAATTGTGGGCAACATGTCTAAGTGATATTGAAGTATGAGTATATTGAAGTGTATATGTAATATTGATATTGAGATATGTTGAATTTTGATGGAATTGAATATTGAGCTTGAATGGTGAATTATGTGCATTGAGCACTTGAGTTTTCTGCTCAATACGCTTGCTGGAATTGCGTACAATATATATATGGAAGTGTCATTGATTGAATACTGAAGTAATGAGGAGGAGAAGGAATATCAAATTGGAAGTGTAAGTGTTTTGTGCAGGTTGTGTATTGATGGCAGTACCTAAATTAGTTCATAAGTGCCAAACCGTGAACCCAATTGGTATGAGGCCAATGGAGGGTGAAACTAGACACCAAATAGGCCAACTTTCGTGTAGAAATGTCACCTAAATTCTTCCTAGAAGGTAACTTGAAAAATGACCAAATCCGAATTAGTGACTTGAAAGCCTGAAAATTGACCATTTGGGCAGTAGTTAGTGTTTTGACCATAACTTACTCAAAACAAGTCCAATTAACCTAAAATTTTTACCATGAATAGCTTAGACATATATCTACAATTCTTGTGAAGACATCAAAGCTCAGAAATGGCCAGAACCAAGTCAAATAGCTTGCACAAGTTAAGGTACCAAAATTGGTTGAACCAAAAGTGACCTAAAAATGACCTAAGCCTACCATTTTAGTGCATTCTGTCCAGCATTAGTAAATTGACCATATCTTGGTCTATACAACTCAGAATGACCTGAAATTTTTCCCCACATGCAATAAGACATAGGCCTATAAGTTTGTAGTTTGGACCGAAACCTGAAAACCGAGGGAACTAGGTCATCCGGCTAGGTCAAAATAGTACACCGAAATTCGGTAAATTGTAATAAAATGCAATACACTTGGAAATGAAATTGGTGACATATACCAACACTAAAGGGCTATAAAATGTGACATATTGGTAACATTAGAATTGACTCACTTAGAGTGCATCAAAGGTCAACATTATAGGTTGACTAATAAAATGAATTGAAGGGAATAGTACCAAGAAAATTTAAATATTGGATTTTATTGTTAGAAACAAATTCATTGAGTGCTGAAACACTTTAAATTGTGTGTTTCAGTTGAAATGTCACACCTTACCCCTCTGTAAGGCATAATATGACCCCGTAGAATAATTAATGAACTACCAAACTTCACCTACCGATAACTCATTAAGTACCGTACAAGGGATTTTAAAACAATTTTCGTACATTTTGGAAGTGGTGAGCATTTTGGTAGGAATTAAAAACCATTTATTCAAAGTTTAATTACTAGTAAAAATTTTTGTCCATTTTAATTTTGCCGCAACTTTTATAAAAGTTTTGACAGAGTTTCGTTTGTAATTAGAGAAAACAGTTCTTCAAATACCTGAGAAAAACACTTCCAAAAATTTTCACAACTCCCAACCTCCAATAAACCTCAAATCAACTCAATTCAATTCACTTCAAAATAATTCAACAATCCAATTAAAATTTATCATCACAAAATATTTAATAATTTCATTCACAAGGCATAAAGTATGAAATTCACAAGTACAAATATTAATTTACAGAAGAAAATCCAAAAATAATATTATTACAATTTATTTACAACTGCTCAACTTTACATTGATATATACAACATTTCTATATTTACATCAAAATTAACTACAAGGGTATAAAATAATACCCGTACAAAAGACCGGTGCAGTTCTCAATTCAGTAGCAGCTCACTCTGCTGCTTTCTCCTTGCTCTTATCTACTACAGCAAAATAAGATATCGCTGAGTATAAAAATACTCAGTGGTGCACAATAAAAATTTGAAATGCAATACATAAATCATTCATTATCAAAACACAGTTTAAATATTTCTCAATCACATTTCGCAAACTATCAGAGCTCATAGTAACACAATTTAGTCAAATAATTTCATAAACACAGTGTTGCCAAAATCATACACAACTTAAGCCATGACACAAAATTTCCGATCAATACCGTGTTGTACACCACAATAAAGCAATCTACAACCCCATTAATCGAAATCAATGAGGGAGGTGGCTAGCTAGCTAATGAGTACTCATCCGATCTCAACCTCAACTGGCAAGCCAGAGAGGGAGGAAAATAAATGATCTCAACCCCATAAACGGAGGAGGAATAATGTGATACTGTTAGGCTAAGTGTGAACACCAAATCAATTCAAAACAATTTATTCAAATAATTTATTGGAAATTTGGTAAATTTTCAAAGTCATATTCACAATCATAATGGCAACACAATTCATAATTAACTCAAAAAAATCAAATTTTCAAGAATCATATATTTAAACAAAAATTACTGTGCACAGACTTAACGTGAGTCGCCTGCAGTCCTTGAATCAGTCTCTCAGAGCTTCCAAGTCTTTTTCAGCTGAAACACACAATTTCATAGTGTTTCAGTACCATAACTTAGCATAAATCCAAAAATAAATTTAACTTCACTTTTAACTAGCTCTATTGTGCTAAACTCGACGTTCTTGAAATTTTTGTGTTTCGAGTTACTATTCAAGTCAATTTGTTGACTTTCTAAAGCTTAATAGGTATGGGAACTCCAACTTCACCCACAAACCACATTTTGGTCATTAAATTTGTTGGTTTTGGTCATTTTCTCAAAGCTTAAGTTTTTTGGCAAAATTGTCAAATTTTTAGTTTTGGTGTCCCTAGTTGCACTGTTCCATTGGTAATTTTACTGTTGGAATTTGGAAAAACTTCCTTTATAGAAAATGTTCCTTATTGTCTTAAGTTTATTCTCATTTTTGAATCACCCTAATTGGAGTTTTGTAGCTCAAGTTATGGCCATTTGAACCATGGCTGCCGGATTGGAAACAACCAAGATTTTCTGGGCAATTTTGGTGCTGGCAGTTTTGGGTCACCAACTTGGGGTGACCAAATGGCTTGGTTGCTTGCAGAATTTGGGTTTGTGTTCTTCATGAAAGTTTTAGTCTATATCTCATCTAACCACTGGTAAAATTTCAGGTCATTTTGACCTGCCTAGCTCGAGTTATGACCAAATGAACAAACACTGTTCATTTGGTAAGTTTGTACAGGGCAGCCTGCACTTTTCCAACTTTTGTCAATTTGTTCACTAGGTTTTGGTCACTTTTTGGGCATGGTTCCTAAATGAAAATTGTGTAATTTTATGTCTATTTTCATCCCCAATTGGTCCCATATCAATTGGACTTGTAAAATTTAATTTTTGGTCCTTCAAAGCTGACTTGGTCATGCTGCCAGCAGCATGACCACACTCCCTCTGAATTTAGCTTTAATTCCAACCATTCCAACACAACTCATTTGGTCACAAATGACCATTTTTCACTTCACAATAGGTCAAAGACATCATTTACTCATTTCTCCAAATTTTTGCCTCAAAACCCTAGGTCTCAAACCCTAACCACACTAATTCATTGCATTTAATCACATTTAAGCATTTCAATCTTACTACCACTTTCATACAAGCTTACTAACAAATTTAATTCATTCAAAATACATCATATTCTCATACATCCATGGCTGGCTGAAATTTCCTTTGGTCCTCTACAAATTTTTTCTTTTGATTTTAATTAAATTTCTAGGTTACTCAAACCACAAACATAACCAATAAACTAAAATTTTCAATTTAGATTGCTTACCTCACTTGAAATTCCTCTTCCTCAATTCTCTTCTTTTTTTTTTTCCTTTCCTTTTCTTACTCAAACTTCTTTTCAAGTGAAATCAACAAGGTTTAAGGTTGGTAAGTAAATTTTCTAGGTTTGGATTTAGGGTTCTTCAAGCTCAAAATGAGCTTTAATGGTGGTTTAAGTGAGGGAGAGGGTGAGGGAGAAAGTGAGGCGGCAACAATGGGAAGAAGACCAATTTTGTTTTTTTTTTTTTTTTTTCTTTTTGTTTTCTTTATGTCTTTATCTTATGGAAGACCAAAAATCTAATTGATTAAATATATTAATTATTATTTTTATGGCATCATGCATGATGTCATGCATGATGTCATCACCCTTTTAACTTTTTCATTTTCTTTTTTTCTTTATTTTTCTATTAGTTCTTTAATTTAATTCTCGATTCTGAAATTTTCTTTTCTCCAATTTTATTTCACAGTTGGGTCAGGAGTCAGCTCTCGGGGTCAATTGACCAAATTGCCCCTCGCCAGTTCATCCCGGTTTGCAAATAATCCAATATTTCTTCCGGCTCCCTAACCTAATTATTTGACTGGCTTAACAGTTCTTTTTTGTGATTTTCTTTTTTCCACTGTCTTCATAATGGTCCTAAGGACCGCGGCGTCACATTTTATGGTTCGAAATTTGAGTTTAAAATGACTTCGCAGTCCTTCCCGAGAAGGTCACCCATCGCTGTAACTCTCGGCTCGTTTAACTTCTTATGTTCTATTTTTCTTGTTTATACTTAACTAATTGAACATTACTAATTATTTGTATTTATGGCTTCTCTAGTTGTCTTAAGTATGGTTCTAATCCCCTTAATTGTCCGGACCGACACTGATCACCGGAACAGTGAAATATACCAGGCTATACAAATAGGGGTGTTATAATTCTCCCCCCCTTAAATATATTTCGTCTCGAAATTTTACCTGGTATCAATCTCTGAACAGCTGTGGGTGTTGTCTCCTCATGTCCTCCTCTCATTCCCAAGTAGCCTCCTGGCACGAATCATGATTCCACAGCACTTTTACCAATGGTATCTGCTTGTTCCGTAGCTGCTTCACTTCATAAGCCAGAATCTTTATGGGTTCTTCCTCATATGTGAGGTCTGGATTTACTTCAATTTCTTCTACTGGTACTACATGAGATGGGTCTGATTGATACCTCCTCAACATAGACACATGGAAGACATTATGTATCTTCTCCAACTCTGGAGGTAGTGCCAAACGATATGCCAAAGGACCCACTCTTTCCAGAACCTCATATGGCCCAATGAAACGAGGACTTAGTTTTCCCTTTCTGCCGAATCTCATAATTCTCTTCCAAGGAGAAACCTTGAGGAATACTCTGTCACCCACTGCATACTCAATATCCCTTCTCTTTAAATCATTGTAGGACTTCTGACGGTCTGATGCAATTTTAAGTCGATCTCTGATCACCATGATTTTCTCTTCAGTCCGTTGAACAATTTCGGGTCCAATAATTTTTCTTTCACCCACGTCATCCCAACACAATGGGGTTATACATTTTCTGCCATACAAAGCTTCATATGGAGGCATCCCAATGCTTAATTGGTAGCTGTTGTTATAAGCAAACTCAATCAAGGACAAGTGTGTATCCCAACTACCCTCAAACTCAATTACACAAGCCCGTAGCATGTCCTCCAAGATCTAAATTACCCTCTCAGACTGGCCATCTGTCTGTGGGTGGAATGCAGTACTGAAGTTCAATCAAGTTCCTAGGGCTCTCTGAAGACTACCCCAGAATCTAGAAGTGAACCTAGGATCTCTGTCTGATACAATGGGTACTGGCACTCCATGAAGTCTCACAATCTCATCGATGTACAACCTGGCCAATCTGTCTAAACTGTAGTCCATTCAGACTGGCAGAAAATGAGCAGACTTAGTCAGTCTGTCACTCTTCTGTGTCCTCGGAAGTCCCATCACAAAATCCATTGTTATTCTCTCCCATTTCCATTCTGGCACTGGTAGTGGATGTAACAACCCAGTGGGTACTTGATGCTCTGCCTTTAGTTGCTGACAAGTTAGGCATTTGGAAACAAACTCTGCCACATCTCTTTTCATACCCATTCACCAGTAATGCTCCTTTAGTCCTCTATACATTTTTGTACCACTAGGGTGCATGGCAAAAGGAGACTCATGTGCTTCTTTCAAATGATCTGCCTCAAATCAATATCATTAGGAACACACATTCTGCCTTGGTGTAGTAGTAAACCATCATCTCTTATTGAGAACTCTGGTTTTTTGCCCTGCCGGACTTCTTTCAACAGCTTCTGATACCTTTCATCATTCTGAGCAGCCATTCTGATCTGATCAATGAACACTGGCTGTACATGCCATGCAACTGCTGTCTGCCCCTCATCATTAATCTCTAAGCTAGCATGCAATGATCTTAACTCATGTACCAAAGATAAAGGAGTAACCCGTAGACTTGCCATAGTCTTGCGACTTAGGGCGTCAGCTACAACATTAGCTTTTCCTGGCTGATAGTCTATCAGACAATCATAGTCTTTTATCAACTCTAACTATCTCCTCTATCTCAAATTCAACTCTTTTTGGGTGCCCAAATACTTCAAACTCTTATGATCTGTGTAGATGTAACATTTCTCCCCATACAAATAATGTCTCTAGATCTTAAGAGCAAACACAATAGTTGCAAGCTCCAAATCATGTGTTGGATAATTCCTCTCATGCGGTTTTAACTGGCGTGATGCATAGGCAATAACATTTCAATCTTGCATCAACATAAAACCTAACCCGTTGTGAGAAGCATCGCTGTAAATTGTATATTCTTTACCCGATGTAGGTAAAGTCGGGACTGGAGCCTCAGTCAAACATCTTTTCAATTCATTAAAACTTTGCTGGCATTTGTCCGTCCACTGAAATTTCACATCCTTTCTAAGCAGCTTGGTCAATAAAGATGCCAACTTGGAGAATCCCTTCACAAATCGACGGTAGTATCCAGCTAAACCCAGAAAACTACGAATCTTTGTGACATTTCTGGGTGGTTTCCAATTAAGGACAGCTTCAATCTTGCTAGGATCTACCTTAATATCCTCTGCTGATACGATGTGCCCCAAAAAGGATATCTCCTTCAGCCAAAATTCACACTTCGACAGTTTGGCATATAGCTGTTTCTCCCTCAAAGTCTGCAGTACAATGCGCAAATGTCTATCATGCTCTTCTACATTCCTCGAGTAAACCAATATATCATCGATAAATACCACAACAAACTAGTCGAGGTATGGTCTGAAGATAGTGTTCATCAGATCCATAAAAGCAGCCGGAGCATTAGTTAACCCGAATGGCATAACCAAGAACTCATAATGGCCATAGCAGGTTCTGAAGGCAGTTTTAGGAATACTCTGCTCTTGTACTTTCAGCTGATAATAACCTGATCTCAGGTCAATTTTGGAGAACACAGTTGCACCTCTCAACTGATCAAATAAGTCATCAATGCGAGGCAATGGGTATCTATTCTTTATTGTCACCTTATTCAACTGTCGATAGTCAATGCATAACCAGAGAGTGTCATCCTTCTTCTTTACAAACAATACTAGCACTCTCCAAGGTGACACACTAGGGCGGATAAAGCCCTTATCAAGCAGCTCTTGCAACTGTGCTTTCAATTCTTTTAGTTCTGCTGGTGCCATTCTATATGGCATTATGGAGATTGGGTCCACACAAGGCATAACATCAATTTCAAACTGCACTTCTCTTTCTGGAGGTAATCCTGGCAATTCATCAGGAAATACATCCGGAAAGTCATATACAGTAGGAATGTCCCTCAGTGCTGGACTCCCCACTTGGGTGTCTATCACATGTGCCAAGTACGCCTCACAACCTTTCCTAATCATTTTTCTGGCTAGTGCAACTGAAATAATGTTTGAAGGCAATAACTGCCTCTCCCCATGTATTTCTACATCACCTTACTGAGGGAGACCAAAAGTGGCTGTCTTCAGTCTACAGTCAATCATGGCGGGATGCCTGGCTAACCAATCCATGCCCAAGATAATGTCATAATCTCTGAAGGGCATTTCAATCAAATCAGATAGAAAAGTGTGTCCTTGGATCACCAAAGGATAATCCCTATATAATTTATTTACCCTGACCTCCTGGCCTAATGGACGAGTCGCTAGCACATCATAGTCCATTGGTACACACTGAATAGCAGTAGAACACATCACACTAGCACTAACATACGAATGTGTGGAGCCAGGATCAAATAACACATGTACACCTTGGTCAAGGATGGAAAAATTACTAGCTACAACGTCTGATGTTTCGGCCTCCTCCCTCTGACACATGGTATACACTCTAACTGGTGCGCCACTGGATACTGGTTGGATAACAGTGCTTTGACTTCGAGGAGTGTTACCAGGGCCCCTACCTCTGCCTCTACCTCTAGCAGCTGACTGTGACCCTCTAGGTACAGAGACTTAGGCTGATCCTTCAGATGTAGCAGAAGGTCCAGACCGGCGCGGACTAGTATAATCCTTAGCGAAATGTCCGCTCCTCCACAGTTAAAACATGCACTAGTGGCCTTGAAACAAACCCCACTGTGAGTTTTACCACAAGTTTCACACTATCGTACTGATAGAGCTCCTCGGGGTGCCTGCTGGGTCTGCTGACTAGACCGGGGTGGTCTTTGGCCAAAAAATCTGCCTCTGCCAGATCTACGGGAGTTGGATCCCTCAAACTATTTCCTCTTTCCAGAACAACTCTCAGATGCTTATTCCGTAGTCTTTTCAGTCTTCTCTTTCTCTTGTGTACCTTCTTCACTGCCCCTTCTGATTCTATCCTTTCCAGTTCCAGGGCTTGTGAAATCAGCTCAGCGAAATTCTGATGTCGGAAACCCACGACTTGCATCCTCAGATTCGGCCTTAACCCGGACTCAAACCTCTTACATCTATCCCTAGGGGTGGAGACTAAGCTTCCAGCATAGTAGCTTAGCCTTGAAAAGTCTCTCTCATACTCTGCTATGGTTCTGTCTCCTTGTTTCAAACTCAAGAATTCTTGTAATTTCATATCTACATATGCATCAGGAACCTATTTCTGCCTGAATTCCCTCAGGAAGTCTATCCATGTCAGCACAGGTGGCTCAACCAAGCTGTGGGAGATGGTCTTCCACCATTCATATGCATCCCCTTGGAGAAGAGATACTGAATACTCAAATTTTAATTCTTCAGTACACTGCAGCTTTCTGAAAACCCGTTCCATTCTTTCCAACCACTGTTCTGCCTCCAGTGGATCCACAGTGCCTTTAAACTCGGTGGCCCCAAATTTCATCAATTTTTCATATTGCTGAGCTGAGGGCTATGGTTGTGCTACAAGTATTTGCATCTGAACTTGGGGTGGCACATTACCCGCCATTTGCTGGAAGAATGCGACCATCTCATTGCATAAACCGAAAGGTGGAATCTGCGGTGCTGGAGTAGGAGCTGGAGTGGCTGACCCACTCACGTTCTGGAGTGCTGGGGCTTCCCCTTGAACCTCAGCCTCTACAGATTGTTCCTCGGAATGATCTCCTCCTTCCATTCCATTTTCCCAAATTTCTACTTCCTAAGATCAAACACAAAGAGGTTGACCTCCGTTAGTGCATATTCATGATGTAAATATATCATATGTATCAATTAAAGACAGTTGAGCAGTTGTACTTATCAATAAAATATTCATACACATAGTCAAAATTTATTGAAAAACCATGCTCTGATACCACTAAAACATGTCACACCTTACCCCTCTATAAGGCATAACATGATCCCGTAGAATACTTAATGAACTACCAAACTTCACCTACCGATAACTCATTAAGTGCCCTACAAGCGATTTTAAAACAATTTTCTTACATTTTGGAAGTGGTGAGCATTTTGGTAGGAATTAAAAACCATTTATTCAAAGTTTAAATACTAGTAAAAATTTTTATCCATTTTAATTTTGGTGCAAATTTTATAAAAATTTTGACAGAGTTCCGTATGTAATTAGAGAAAACAGTTCTTTAAATACCTGAGAGAAACACTTCCAAAAATTTTCACAACTCCCAACCTCCAATAAACCTCAAATCAACTCAATTCAATTCACTTCAAAATAATTCCACAATCCAATCAAAATTTATCATCACAAAATATTTAATAATTTCATTCACAAGGCATAAAGTATGAAATTCACAAGTACAAATATTAATTTGCAGAAGGAAATCCAAAAATAAGATTATTACAATTTATTTACAACTGCTCAACTTTACATTGATACATACAACATTTCTATATTTACATCAAAATTAACTACAAGGGTATAAAATAATACCCGTACAAGAGACCAGTGTAGTTCTCAATTCAATAGCAGCTCACTCTGCTGCTTTCTCCTTGCTCTTATCTGCGAAAGCAAAATAAGATATCGCTGAGTATAAAAATACTCAGTGGTGCACAATAAAATTTTGAAATGCAATACATAAATCATTCATTATCAAAACACAGTTTAAATATTTCTCAATCACATTTCGCAAACTATCAGAGCTCATAATAACACAATTTAGTCAAATAATTTCATAAACACATTGTTGCCAAAATCATACACAACTTAAGCCATGACACAAAATTTCTGATCAATGTCGTGTTGTACACCATGACAAAGCAATCTACAACCCCATTAATCGAAATCAATGAGGGAGGTGGCTAGCTAGCTAATGAGTACTCATCCGATCTCAACCTCAACTGGCAAGCCAGAGAGGGAGGAAAATAAACGATCTCCACCCCATAAATGGAGGAGGAATAATGTGATACTGTCAGGCTAAGTGTGAACACCAAATCAATTCAAAACAATTTATTCAAATAATTTATTGGAAATCTGGTAAATTTTCAAAGTCATAGTCACAATCATAATGGCAACACAATTCATAATTAACTCAAAAAAATCAAATTTTCAAGAATCATATATTTAAACAAAAATTACTGTGCACAGACCTGACGTGAGTCGCCTGCAGGCCTTGACTCAGTCTCTTAGAGCTTCCAAGTCTCTTTCAGCTGAAACACACAGTTTCATAGTGTTTTAGTACCATAACTTAGCATAAATCCAAAAATAAATTTAGCTTCACTTTTAACTAGCTCAATTGTGCTAAACTCAACGTTCTTGAAATTTTTGTGTTTCGGGTTACTATTTACTACACTATTCAAGTCAATTTGTTGACTTTCTAAAGCTTAATAGGTATGGGAACTCCAACTTCACCCACATACCACATTTTGGTCATTAAATTTGCTGGTTTTGGTCATTTTCTCAAAGCTTAAGTCCTTTTGGCAAAATTGTCAAATTTTCAGTTTTAGTGTCCCTAGTTTCACTGTTCCATTGGTAATTCTACTGTTAGAATTTGGCAAACCTTCCTTGATAGAAAATGTTCCTTATTGTCTTAAGTTTATTCTCATTTTTGAATCACCCTAATTGGAGTTTTGTAGCTCAAGTTATGGCCATTTGAACCATGGCTGCCGGATTGGAAACAACCCAGATTTTCTGGGCAATTTTGGTCCTGGCAGTTTTGGGTCACCAATTTGGGGTGGCCAAATGGCTTGGTTGCTTGCAGAATTTGGGTTTGTGTTCTTCATGAAAGTTTTAGGTCTATATCTCATCTAACAACTGGTAAAATTTCAGGTCATTTTGACCTGCATAGCTCGAGTTATGACCAAATGAACAAACACTGTTCATTTGGTCAGTTTGTACAGGGCAGCCTGCACTTTTCCAACTTTGGTAAAATTGTTCACTAAGTTTTGGTCACTTTTTGGGCATGGTTCCTAAATGAAAATTGTGTAATTTTATGTCTATTTTCATCCTCAATTGGTCTCATATCAATTAGACTTGTAAAATTTCATTTTTGGTCCTTCAAAGCTGACTTGGTCATGCTGCCAGCAGCATGACCACACTCCCTCCGAATTTAGCTTTAATTCCAACCATTCCAACACAACTCATTTGGTCACAAATGACCATTTTTCACTTCACAATAGGTCAAAGACATCATTTACTCATTTCTCCAAATTTTTGCCTCAAAACCCTAGGTCTCAAACCCTAACCACACTAATTCATTGCATTTAATCACATTTAAGCATTTCAATCTTACTACCACTTTCATACAAGCTTACTAACAAATTTAATTCATTCAAAATACATCATATTCTCATACATCCATGGCTGGCTGAAATTTCCTTTGGTCCTCTACAAATGTTTTCTTTTGATTTTAATTAAATTTCTAGGTTACTCAAACCACAAACATAACTAATAAACTAAAATTTTCAATTTAGATTGCTTACCTCACTTGAAATTCCTCTTCCTGAATTCTCTTCTTTTTTTTTTCCTTTCCTTTTCTTACTCAAACTTCTTTTCAAGTGAAATCAACAAGGTTTAAGGTTGGTAAGTAAATTTTATAGGTTGGGATTTAGGGTTCTTCAAGCTCAAAATGAGCTTTAATGGTGGTTTAAGTGAGGGAGAGGGTGAGGGAGAAAGTGAGGCGGCAACAATGGGAAGAAGACCAATTTTGTTTTTTTTTTTTTCTTTTCTTTTTCTTTTCTTTATTTCTTTATCTTATGGAAGACCAAAAATCTAATTGATTAAATATATTAATTATTACTTTTATGGCATCATGCATGATGTCATGCATGATGTCATCACCCTTTTAACTTTTTCATTTTCTTTTTTTCTTTATTTTTCTATTAGTTCTTTAATTTAATTCTCGATTCTGAAGTTTTCTTTTCTCCGATTTTATTTGTGATTAGGTCGAGTCGCTCTGGGTCAATTGACCAAATTGCCCCTCGCCGGTTCATCCCGGTTTGCAAATAATCCAATATTTCTTCCGGCTCCCTGACCTAATTATTTGACTGGCTTAACAGTTCTTTTTCGTGATTTTCTTTTTTCCACTGTGTTCGTAATGGTCCTAAGGACCGCGGCGTCACATTTTACGGTTTGAAATTTGAGTTTAAAATGAATTCGCAGTCCTTCCCGAGAAGTTCACCCATCGCTGTGACTCTCGGCTCGTTTAACTTCTTATGTTCTATTTTTCTTGTTTATACTTAACTAATTGAACATTACTAATTATTTGTATTTATAGCTTCTCTAGTTGTCTTAAGTATGGTTCTAATCCTCTTAATTGTCAGAATCGACACCGGTCACCGGAACAGTGAAATATACCAGGCTATACAAATAGGGGTGTTACATGAAAAGGATATTGAAAAGCATAAGGAATACTGAGTCAGGGCCAAGAGGCATATATCAGAGGTCTGTGCACAATACTTTTATATTCACTGCTTTTACCAAAAAAATTATTTGGAGAAATGAGTTATGAATAATTTTTTATTGTTTTGGCTTTGGGAATCTTAATTGGAAATTATTGTGTTGCCTACTTTGCAAATGGAAATTTTGAGATAAAATATGATTTGTGGTTTGTATGAAGTATTTAAATATTGTGATTTGGAATTATTTTGATTCACACTTGGCATGACAATATTACTATGTTCCTCCTCTATTTATGGGGTGAGTGTGATTATATTCCTCCCTTTTTGACTTGTCAGTCTGAGGTGAGTGTGGATGAGTTCTCATTATCTAGCTAGCTTCCCCCCTCATTGATTTCGATTATTAGGGTGAGTGTGCCTTGCCATGGTGTATAACACGACATGTTCGGAAAAATTTGTGTCACGGCCTAAATTGTGTTATTGATTGGCAAAACTGTATTACTCAGTTACTTGATCAAATTGTGTTATTAATTGGCAAAACTGTGTTACTCAGTTATTTGATCAAATTGTGATATTGATTGGCTGTCACACCTTACCCCTCTGTAAGGCATAACATGATCTTGTAGAATACCTAATGAACTACCGAACTTTACCTACCGATAACTCATTAAGAACCCTACAAGGGATTTTAAAACAATTTTCTTATTTTTAATAAGTGGTGAGCATTTTCGAATAGGTATTTAAAACATTTAATTAATTTTAAAACTAGTTAATATTTTTGGTCCATTTTATTTTTCCACAAATTTTATAAAAATTTTGCCAGAGTTCCGTCTGTATTTTGAGAAAACAGTTCTTCAATTACCTGAAAAAAAAAAAAAAACACTTCCAATAATTTTTCGACCACTGCTTCAAAATCATACTTAATCTCAACCAATTTCTCAACACATTTATCAACTTTCAAATTTCAGATCCATTATCCAATGATCATCAAAATACTAGCAATCCATTTCATTCAAATTAAATAAAATAGTTCCATTCATAATTCATTAAGGACAAAATAATTTATATACATCCTTACAAAATTTACATTAAGAGAAATTCAACTAAAATTTATTACAAACTTTACACAAGCTTTGTACAAGCTGCTCAAGACCAAATTTTCATGCCCATACATTTATGTGCAATACATATATAAAAAGAAATATTTACAGTCAGGGTATAAATTATACTCGATAACTTCAAGCTGATAGATCCTCAATCCTTAGCAGCTCAGTCTGCTGCTCCTTTAGTCTCTATATCTGTGACAGCAATAAAAGCTATCACTGAGTACTAGGACTCAGTGGTGTACAACGTACTAAAATAATCTTTATGTAGAACTTAAATCACATTTATTCAAAATTTTGACTGAACATGAGAATTAAATACAAATCATGCATTATGAGATTTTAATCCCAAACAATTTCATTTTGAAGTATCAAATCACATTTCATAAAACCCACAGTTAGATCATGCCATTCGAAACAAATAGAATCTCAATAGCCAAAGGCTAAAGAGAAATCACATCACAAGGCTAGCTAGCTCAAATATATGGATATCTATTCACATCCTCTTCTACTGGCACACCTCAACACTTCTCCAGAGAAGGAATCAAAAATCAAAACTAATTACCCCTACTAGTCATGCTAGTGAGGTGTTCAAATATATGGTCATGACACTATGATTTCAAAACTTTTCTTAACAATTTGCTAAACATTATCATTTCAAATATACACAATAACTTTCAACAATTTAAATCAAAACTTCATAGATAATGTCACAAATAAACTTTCACAATTCAAAGCAAAAGTAAAATACATATTTCATTCACTTTATCAATGAATTTCAAAGCATAGTAATGTTGTGCACAAACCTCAAGCGAGTCGCCTCTTGGCCTTAACACGGTTTGTGACACCCCTTACCCGACTACAGTGTAGCCGAGCAAGTTATGCCACTCAGTGTGCCGGAGCACTCTATTTTATCTTAATTCATTTTTATCGTAGTTTTGAATATAACTTGTGAAATATAATTTATTTATTGAAATTGTAATTTATTTGAGGTTCCGAAAATTTTAAAGAAAATCTGGCGGAGTACCGGCTAAAAATGGAGAAAACAGTTCTTCGGAACCTGTGAAAAACACTTCTAATAATCATATTCATCTATTCACAAACTCCAATATCAAAATCTCAATATTTTTCAACCATTCGTTTCTCAATCATTCATCACATTTGATAGTCATGTAACAGTCACAGATCAATATTCACTTTTCCATTTACAAACACAATTTTGCATTATTTACATGAAAATCAAAATACATTACATAAGTTTCATTTACACAAAGGAAAATAAAAATCAATTACAAAATACCAAAATGAAGCCTAGTGTCCTACCAATGCACTGTAAACGGTGAGGTGACACGGACACTATGCAGAACTGTGAACTGCCTTACCGAATCTGTGGTCTACTTGGCCCTCTGTCCAAATCTTCAATACCTACGCGTTGCAAAAGCGACGCGCTAAGCATAAAGCTTAGTGGTGCCAATAATACAAGAAAATATAATATGCAAATCAAAATAAAAATTTCCTTGCTATTGTGTTCATAAGAAATGAGTAATTACTAACTTATTGTTTAGTCGAGGGCTAATCATGTTTTATGATATTAACTTCTTCATGCATTTCGTTAATTTTTTTTTTTTTTCATAATCTTGAGCTTCCTTGTATTTTTATAATCATTCCTGATACTTAATTTTCATATTTTCTTTAATAATCAGTTCACAGTTATACTTTTCCATTCATTTGGTTGCCCAAGTAACCTATACTGGATGACTGGACTGGATAACGGGTCGTTGGCACTGGGCACTGCGGTGCCTCGGGCCGTCATACCATGGGACGCAGAATGTCAACCACGTATGCAGTCAATATAGCTAAAAGCTATGATATCACATAATCGGGCATAAAAGGCATGAATACGGGCATAAAAGCCATGGATACGGGCATAAAGCCATGAACACAGGCACAAAGCCTTTCCTTTTGCAGTACTGCTAAAACAATACCCTATTGGCATGCCAAACTATCCAAACCAATCTAGTTAGGTATACTAGGGCATTTGATACTTTTAAATTTTTTAAATTTTGAATTTCAAGTTTTGGTGTCACTATTCACCTCATTAGTCAACAAAAATGTTGACTTTTGGATAGAAAATAGGTGTATTGGTTTTAACACCCAAAACATACCACATTTTGTATTTAAAACTTGTTGGAATTGATTTCTATTACCATTTCTAAGTTTAAACCAAGGGAAGCAGAATTTTCAGTTTGTGAAGCTTAACTTTACTGTTCCATTAAGCACTGTTTCAGTGGGAATTTGAAGAAATGGAAAACATGAAAGTTGTTCCTTATTTTGTCTAGTTGAATTTCCTTTTTTAAATCACTCCATTTGGAGTTTTGTAGCTCCAGATATGGTCCAAAAACCACAGCTGGCCGGATTTCCATTCTGCAGAAATTACCATATCTACAGTAACATGAACAGTGACTGCCACTGCCATTTGGGTTAGGTTCTGGTCATAATTTGGGATAGGTTTCTTCATGAAAGTTATTTGTCTATGTCTTAACTTGTTTCTGTAAACATTTCAGGTCAATTGACCTTATCTACAATGAGTTATGGCCAAATGAACAGTTACTATTCATTTGGTCATTTCTGCAGGTGCTGTTGCAGGGTATCCGAATTGGGGCCAACTTTTGGTCCACTTGATTTGGTCTTTTGGGCATGATTTCTTCAGCAAAAATGTGCCATTATAAGCCTAGTTTCATGTCCAATTGGCCAAACACCA
Source organism: Hevea brasiliensis (assembly GCF_030052815.1). Taxonomy (NCBI): domain Eukaryota; kingdom Viridiplantae; phylum Streptophyta; class Magnoliopsida; order Malpighiales; family Euphorbiaceae; genus Hevea; species Hevea brasiliensis. Next base: position 62,734,732 of record NC_079500.1, read on the forward strand.
ATTGGACCAACACAGCCAAAGATATGGCAGTCCAAGTGGACTGAAATTTTAGTCACCCTGCTGCTGTCTTTAGGCAGCCTACACATTCACTTTGCCATGCATTAACTCACTTCAAATTATAATTAACTTGCCTTATATGGTCACTAATTGACCACTAGAATTTCCATTAATCAATTCAAATTTCAAGTCCAATTTTCACCCTTAAAACCCTAATTCTCATTATGAATTTTCACAACTTACCTTAATTAACTACTAGTTCATTATCCTTATATTTATACACTTTAAACATGGTTTCTAGTTCACTCCAAGTCCATCACAAACACTCAATCCTATTCCTTCCTTAGGCAGCCGAAATCCATGGCATACATACCCATAAGTTTCATTCATTTAATCCACAATTTCATACTCATTTTTAAGTTCTTAACATGGAACAAGAGATATACATGCATAATTAAGCACTAACCTCTTTGCTCAACTTATTGAGCTTGTGAAAACTCTAGAATTTCTCCTCTTTGTGGCTGCCTAGATTTGCCTTGTGTTGTGGGGACAAGTTTTAGTGAAGGTGACTTAGGGTTTAGTAGTGGAATTTCATGGGAAATGGAAGAAATTAAGGGAAACTTTCATGGAGGGTTATGGAAAAGGGGAGGTCACGTTTTGGCTGAAGAAGAAGAAGAAGATGACCAGAATTTTTGGTCTCCTTTGGTCTCTTTTATTAGTTAATTAAATGGTTGTTTAATTGTGATTGGAGGAAGCTTTTTAAATGACATCACAATATGTCATATTTGGCATTTTATTGCATTTTCTTTTCTTTTCTTTTCTACTAACTTTCAATTAATTTTTCATCAATATTAATTCATATTTTATGTCATAATAATTATTTACTCAACTGAACAAGTCGGCCAAAAATCGTCTCTGAAGGCGAAATGACCAAAATGCCCTCCGTTTGGCTTAACGGGTCAAAATTGTCTGTACCGATTGTAAAATTTTTCTAAATATTTTCTTGGCATTCTAATGCCATAGGAACCTCAATGACCCTTCTCTGGAGTCCCAAAAATTATTTTATGAATTTTTTTCCCGAGTCTAGGGCTCCTCGTTGCGAGAACTGCAACTTCCCTCTTGGTTACCCATCGCTTGGGCACCGGCTCATTTGACTTGGTTGTATTTTATTTCTAAAATTTTTCCTAAATTTTTCTTATTAATATTTGAGTTAATTTTGGTTCTTGACTTTAGTTTAAATATTTTTCCGGACGTTCTAGCTGTCCGGACCGACACCGGTCACCGGAACAGTAGAATGTACGGAGTTGCTATCGGGAGGGTGTTACAACTCTTCCCCTCTAATTTAAATTTCGTCCTTGAAATTTACCTGACTTAAGTAATCGGGGAGTTGCTACCTTCTTGTTTCTTCACTTCCTTGTATCGCCTCATCGTTGTGCAGGTTTGGCTCTTCCTGAGCTTCCATAGCATATACTTGTGGTGCCACCCTGACTTCGGGCTTTTCAACTGTCTCAGAAACAATCTTCTGTGAAATGTCAGCCATTTCTGCTCTACCCGATCTTTTACCCCTTTGAACTATAGGGAAAGGTCTATCAACTTGTACCAGAGCTATTGAACCACTCCTCTGAGGGCAATCTCTTATGAAATGATCCGTAGCCCCACACTTGAAACACTCTCCAGTTAACAATCGACACTCCCCTCTGTGTCTTCTACCACAATGCATACATTCAGGCACTGGGGTTGATCCCCTTGTTATTGTACCCGGGGAACTAGCTATAGATATTCCAATCAGGCCTCTGTGCACTGGGATTAATTAAGTAGGTTTGGTTTGCAATTAGATTGCAAAGTCCCTAGCATGGCTTGAAACTAAATGTAGAATATTGGATGTATAGTATAAGTTAAATTTATATTTAAAGTGTTTAAAAATGAATTTAATTATGTGAAATTAATTAATAGAGATTAATTAATTAATTTATATTTGATATAAATTGATTAGAAGAAGAGAAATAATTATTTTGGGTTGAGAACTCAAAATTAAGACATAAGGGTATTTTAGCCATTTCACAGATGGTGACATATGATACTACACATAAGCTTGCCAATTGTCTTTTAATCATGTAAGATGATCAAAGTCAAGATTAAATCTAAGCTTGACACTTGGCACAATGTGTGGGTCAATTAAACTAAGAGCCAATCAAAAGGTGACATGTGGCAAGGGTTTTAAGTGGTGACCTAGCTATATAAGGGAAAGGATGAAAAGAAAAGTAACAAGCTGCTATTTGTTTCATTGGTGCCGCCATCCAAAGCACCTCTCCCTTCTCTTCTTCTTCATCTCTCATCAATTCAAAGAGAATTGCCAATATTCTCATGAATTAAAAATACTAGAAATTGTTTCTAGTGTCCTGTACACATCTGTAGTCTCTCAAAAGGCAAAACCTGAATTTCTAATTAATTGGAAAGGCTTGAGAAGCTGTTCAAGGGGATGCCATTAGTGATAGGAATGAAAAATACTAGAAATCATTTCTAGTGTTCTATATGCATTAAAAGGTTAGTGCACTTGTTCTTGATCTAATCTAGGGTTCTAATGAATTAATCTGTTAATTCTAAAATCTTAAATGACAAATGTAGATCCAAAATATATATTAAAAGAGTTTTAGTATGCTGTTTATCATTGAAATCAAATAGATAAAAATAAATCTTGCATGATGCATTAGATCCTAGGAGAAAAATTTTTGAATTCAATGATCTAAACTTATGTTTTTCATGCTTCTACTCCAACACAGTCTAGCTACACATTCACAGCCAGTAAGAGGCCTAGGGGGCATTCTAGTTGGGCACCGACTCAGAGGCCAGAATAGGAGTACAGGTCCATATTTAGGAGAGGCCAGCCAACAACATCAATGGCTAGCACACCAGGACCAGCAGTGAGAAGTCCAGTCCCAGCAGCATGCACACACTATGGGAAAAGGCATGGAGGAGAATGTTGGGGATTGACTGGAGCTTGTTATAGATGTGGGGCCACTAACCACTTTCAGAGGGACTGTCCTAAGAGGATTATCCCCCCAGCACAGATAGAGAGGTCGACTGCTACTACACAGAGGGGTAGGAAGCCTGGGTGATCTGAGGCAGCTGGGGGCACTGTGAGGCCTGCATCTGAGACAGTGGAGAAACCAGATATTAGAGTGCCAGCAAGCACATATGCCATTCGATCCAGAGAGGAGCAAGATGCACCTAATGTAACATCCCAATAATTTCGAGTTCTAAACAGTACTATTTCTGGTATGTGAATAGTATTATTCAAAGCCAACTTGAGGACTAAAAATGAGATAGAAATTAATTAAGATAAGCAGAATAAAAATCGAAGTGACCATCGAGTTATGGATTTAATCGGTATTATTGAAAGAGATGGATTATCACCCGATGAAGGGCATTTTAGTTAATTTACTCGAAGAGTTGACTTTTAACAAAATGTCAATTAAATTAAGTAAGATTAATTTATCAGAATAGGATTTAACTAATTGAAAGGAGTATGAAAATTTAATGAGGACATAGGAGGAATTATTGAATTGTAATAATTATAACTAAAATAATAATTATAATTAATTTCGACATTTTGTACATAAGACAAAATTAATTAATTAAAGTAAATATCTCTTTAAATACATCATCTTACCATCATCATCTTCATCTTCTTCTTTCTTCTTCCCCTTTGCCGTCCACTCTCTCCCACTTTCCTCCATTGATGCAACATTTTCAAGCTTCAAAACCCTTAAATTCTTCCATAATTTCCATAAGAAATTAAGAGAAACCCTTGAATTAAACCTTGATTTGAAGAAAGCAAGCAAGAATTCAAAGAAATTTGGAAGATTAGTGAAGAGGGAGAGTTGGCTAATTGAGGTAAGTGACGATTCAAGTTTAATTAGTTGTGAATTTATGGATTTCAAGTTTAATTGTGGAAATTTTTATGGAAATTGATTGAAATTATGGATGTTATGAAGAAAGTAATTTCGGTCATGGAGGAAGAAGTTAGGGGTTTTGAGTTTTGATGTAATTAACTTCATTTCTAGTCTTGAATGAAGTAGTAAACATGATTTATGAACTTGAAATTGATTGAATTTGGAAGATGGGAGTTAGGGTTTTCATGGCATGAAACCTATTTAATGCTATTATGATTATTTGATTTGAATTTGTTAAGAAACATTAATGATTTGATGAAGAAATTAAATGGATTGATGTTGTGCATTAAGTGTTGAATCTAGACAGCTTAAGTCCAGTGAGGTTAAATGCTCATAACTGAGCTACATAATTCCAATTGAGATGAAACCAAAGGGAAAGTAAAGCTAAGACAATATACTAAAACTTTCATAGGAACACTTACCGCCCTGAAACTGATAAGAAGATACCTAAATTAGGGCCATAATTTGGCAACACAAAACTAGAACCTTACAAACTGATCAAATGAACAATACATACTAAATTGAGCATAACTCACTCTACAAAAACTCCAAATTGAGTAATTTTTAAACCTGTGTAATCCCGAGACATAGGAGAATAATTCATATGAAGACCATGATGCTAAATTATGATTGTAACCTATCCAAATTTGCTTGACAAAGTGAGTCCAGAAATCTGCCAGGATTCTGGAACAGACCTAAAACCTGAGAAGTTGTTACTAAATAGCTTTGGCAAAATGACCATAACTCAAGCTACACAAATACTGTGACACCCCTTACCCGACTATAGTGTTACCGAGCAAGATATGTCATACTCGGTGCCAGAGCACCCTATTTTATCTTACTTTATTCGTTTAAAATTTTTTTTCTCGTTATATTTTAATATCAATTATCCTTCTATGGAGAAACCAGCGAAGTTTCTATTATCATTTGGTATATTTCACTATTCACCTGTTTGAAATTCAACAATATTTTCAAAATAAAATCTCATAATCATCTTATATTTCAATATCATCCATGTATTTCAATTCTCATATTCATTTCCATCCACTTTCCTTCATTCCATTCAGATATCAAAATTCTCATGTTTCCATTAATTTACATAATTTGCAAACTAATTGAATAAATTTACAATTTACATGATATACAAATTAATTACATATGAACTAATCAATTTATTAATTTACATCACATAAATATTACTTACAAATTTTTAGTTTACAATTCTTAGTTTACATTACAACATACAAAATATTTATAGTATACAAAATACATAAAATGACTTATATGAGCCCTATCTATATCTATTTCTGAGGAGGTGACAACTTTGAACCCTTATGACACTTATGTAGATCTGGACTTCAAAATCCCTGTCACACCCTACGCCTCCGTAAGGCATAACATAATCCCGTAGTATACCTAATGAATTACCAACTTAGTCTACTGATAACCCATTAAATACACTACAAGGGATTTTAAAACTTTTCTTACTTCTTTTTACAGTAGTGAGCACTATTGACAGGTGTTAAATTTTTTTTTAATTGAAGTGAAACCAAATAACACATTTGAAATATTAATAATTTCTGTAAAAATTTTGGCAGAGTGCCATCTGTATTTTGAATAAAATAATTCTTCAAAAACCTGTAGAAAGCACTTCCAATAAGTTTGTTCAATCCCCAAACTCCAATAAATTTGTTCAACACAATAAATTTCTCAACATTATCAACCCAGTTCAATAATCAATTTTCCAGTGTTTCCAAAAGCTGAGATAAGATAAATTTATCACAATACTTTTACAGGCCAAAATAGTTTACAATTTTAGTTTACAACTGCTCAAGACCAAGTACAATATATACATATAGTACACATACATTACAACAAAAATTACATAATATGGTATACTCGATATACCCGGCGAAATCTCAAAATGTAGTACAAGCAGCCTACTTTGCTGCTCTGTCCATCTGTCTACCTACGATAGCAATGAAAAAGCTATCGCTGAGTAAAATTTACTCAGTGGTGCACAATAACAATTTATAATGCGGTATGTAAAACTTTTGTTGACAATTTACAATCCAAACAATTCACAATTGTTCAAAGCTCATATAACACAAATTTGATCAAACAATTAAATAACACAGTATTGTCAATCAATAACACAATTTGATCAAATAACTGAATAACACAGTTTTGCCAATCAATAACACAATTAGGCCATGACACAAAATTTTCCGAACATGCCGTGTGTACATCACGACAAGGCACACTCACCCCACTAATCGAAATCAATGAGGGAGGTAGCTAGCTAGATAATGAATACTCATCCACACTCACCTCAGACTGACAAGTCAAAGAGGGAGGAATATAATCACACTCACCCCATAAATGGAGGAGGAACATAGTAATATTGTCATGCAAAGTGTGAATCAAAACAATTCCAAATCACAATATTTAAATATTTCATACAAACCACAAATCATATTTTATCTCAAAATTTTCATTTGCAAAGTAGGCAACACAATAATTTCCAAATAAAATTCCCAAGTCAAAACAATAAAAAATTATTCATAACTCAATTCTCCAAATAAATTTTCTAGTAAAGCAGTGAATATAAAAAGTATTGTGCACAGACACAATTTAAAACTATAATGTTCAATTAAAATTTTAAGTAAAAAATGAGAAATCAAAATTATTGTGCACAAACTAGGTTTGAGTCGCCTCTAGGCCTTGACTCAGTGTTCTTATGCTTCTCAATATCCTTTCAACTGAAACTCATAATTTAAAGTGTTTCAATACTCAATGAATTTGTTTCTAACAATAAAATCCAATATTTAATTTTTCTTAGTATTATTTCCTTCAATTCATTTCATTAGTCAACCTATAATGTTGACCCTTAATGCACTCTAATTGAGTCAATTCTAATGTTACCAATATGTCACATTTTATAGCCCTTTAGTGTTGGTATATGTTACCAATTTCATTTCCAAGTGTATTGCATTTTATTGCAATTTACCGGATTTCGGTGTACTATTTTGACCTAGCCTGACGACCTAGTTCCCTCTGTTTTCGAGTTTCGGTCCAAACTACAAACTTGTAGGTCTATGTCTTATTGCAAGCGGGGCAAAATTTCATAATATTCTGAGCTGTGTAGACCACGATATGGTCAATTTACCAATGCTGGACAGAATGCACTAAAATGGTAGGCTTAGGTCATTTTTAGGTCACTTTTGGTTCGGCCAGTTTTTGTACCTGAAATTGTGCAAGCTATTTGGCCTGGTTCTGGCCATTTATGGGCTTTAGTGTCTTCATAAGAATTTTAGATCTATGTCTAAACTATTCATGGTGAAAATTTCAGGTCATTTGGACTTGTTTTGAGTAAGTTACGGTCAAAATACTAACTACTGCCCAAATGGTCAATTTTCAAGCTTTCAAGTCACTAATCCGGATTTGGTCATTTTTCAAGTTACTTTCTGGACAGAATTTAGGTAGGCTTTCTTCATGAAAGTTGGCACATTTTATGCTTAGTTTCACCTCTAATTGGCCTCATACCAATTGGAGTAACACACATAGGGTTATAAGTCCATTTACACACTGCCTTCTACATGCTTTCCAAACACCAAACCAACACACATACACCAACTACCTCTTCACTTCTCCATACCATTCTGCGTTTGGCACTAACCAAAACCATTCAATTCTCTACATTATAGGTCAACTTAGATAGAATATAACCACTTCCAAAATACACCAAATGCAGTCACAATGCACAAGTTCAATCCCAATAATATGTACACATAAATACTTCTAATTATCACACAAACTTCCATCATCAAATTACATACCTATCACTACTATTCCACACCATTCGTTTGTACAATATTTCAACAACATTTCATGAATTTGAACCTTACTAATTTCCATTTTGAGGCTGCCTAAAAGTTACACATACACATCAACTTTCATTTTTACTTTTCAAGCTTACAAATCAAACTTTATACATGAAAACCAACTCCAATACATTTAAACACTTAATTTAACATCTCAACAACTATTTACATGCAAAGAAAAGCTGTACATAATGAAGTTCCATGGCTGCCAAAATGCTCCATAACCAACAATTCATCAAACCTAAAAAATTCTTCCATAATTCAACTACCCACAATCTTAGTTACACTTTTAATGAAACGAGAATTGAAAATAACCACTTACCTTTTTTAGACTTTTTCAAAACTCCACCAAAAATTATCTTTCTTGCTCCCTTATTGCTTCCCAAGGTGTGTAGGCAAAGATTAATAAAGGAAGTTCAAGAATTTAGCTTGGAATGAAGGTGATCTCAAGCTTGCATGGGTGGTTACCATGGAGGCAAGTTGGGACACCATTTTCTGCCATGGGAGAGCTTGGTGAGGATGATGAAGTGAGTGGAAGATTCTGCCCTCATTTTAAGTATTAATGTATCCACTTAGTGCTCCACTAAACCTAGATTAATGATATTATAATCTAAGGTTTCAAAAATTGCAATTTTAATCTTAATTTCTCTTAATTTACATTTTATCTTTAATTCCATTTTTCATTTGATTTTCCCAAATGTAATACCATTTATTTTTCATTGACATTTAGGTCGAAAGCCAACTCTAGGTGTCAAATAACCACAATGCCCCTATTCGGGTTGTATTCCCGATTTTTTCGGTAACACTGAGTTTTATCGTTTTCTCGATTTCTCGTTTTTCTTGTAATAATTAATTAATTTTTCTTTGATATTTCTAATGAAATTTATACTTCAATAAGTCTTTAATTATGTCTCAAAACTAAATTTCGAGGGTTCCCTACAGTCCTGGGATCGGCTATTGCCTGCGCTGTAACTTCTCCGTGCAGTCACCCATCGCTGTGGTGCTGGCTCGTTTAACTTAGTTTCATTTCATTGCATTTATTTTTCCTTTATTTTTCTTGTATTTTATTTTCTTGTATTTCACTACCTTATATCTCCACACTAATATTTAAATATAATTCCAAGCATCCTAGCTGTCCGGACAGACACTGGTCACCGAAACAGTAGAATGCACTACCGAACATAGGAGTGTTACAATTCTCCCCCCCTTAAAATAAATTTCGTCCGCGAAATTTTACCCAATAGCTGTCCTATAATATTCACACATTTATTTTCTCCTTTTTATATGATCGTATAATCTTCTTTCCTCTGAATTTGTATAAAACTTTTAACAATCTAATATAATATTTACTTTTTTTATATAGCAGTAATCTTTTCTTACTATCATTCCGTCTAATATTTCGATTCATGTTCCCTTTTTGAAAGACCATTGAGGTCATGTTAAAATTATTTATCTAATCATGGGTTCTTTGACCATTTTAGTCAACAATCTTACTCACATTCGTAACATTTCTTTGTTATATCTAAACCAACTGTTCAAATTTTTATTTCCACAACTCCTTTTATCTATTAATATTTTATAACTTACTTCCTTTTGTACTAAACTATAACCTTTCAATATTTTAACTTTTGAGGTTTAAATTCCTAAGTAGGATTCTCAAACTCATTTCCAATAATAAAATTTTGTCCTGGCATAACTATACCA